>NW_006922272.1:1035688-1040638 GCF_000298275.1 Orycteropus afer afer | reverse complement strand
GAGTGGCTGGTGGGTTTGAACCACCAGCCTTCTGGTTAGCAGTCAAGTGCCTTAGGCACTATGCTACCAGAGCTCCTCTCAATTGAGGGAATGATGCAAGAGCAACAAAGGGACCATTAGTCAACAGGGTTTCCAACTCTTGTCCAAAGGCCCTTTAGTCCATTAGCCCTAATGTTGATGTCCTGCCCAGCAAACAAAGGGACCGTGAGCCAAGAAGTAAGCTGTCTTACTGGCTCCCCTGGGATTTCCTTGGCCCTTCTTCCCTCACCCCCACCCCGCCGTCAGCAACTTTCCAGAGGCTGTGCATACAGTAAGCTGAGAAGTATGGCACAAAGAGAAAAGCACAGAATTAGGGGTAGAACAGTAATTCTAAATCCACTTAAAAGCCATGTGACTTTGAGCAAGTCCCAAGGACCAGTTGTCTTTTTTAAACACACCTTCTGAATAGGAAGTCATCACCTATTCTTCTAAGTGTTGCTGTTCCTATCAACTTTCTAAATAGTCAACCTCTTCTCTACATCTCTCTTCTCTTGACTCCATGTCTTATCATCTCACCCAGCCCAGAAGTCCTCTGTGCCTCTGACATTGCCCCTACTCCAGTCTACACTCCACACCGCCAAATAGAGGGAGCTGTCTAAAATCCTAACCTATCATGTTCCTTCTGAAATTGACTGGTGACTCCCAGTCACCCACATGGTGAGGTCCGCACTCCATGACAGACATATAAGATATTTTATGACATAGCCTGTGTTGACCTCCCCTGTGGTAGCTGTGCCACTCCTCTCTTTGCAATGTAGTCCTCATTGTCTCAAACAACTTGTGGTTTCTAGAATGCACATGGCTCTTTCGTACCTTTTGCTCTTGTATATTCCATTTTCTCTCCTCAAAATAATTCTTGACTCTTTTCTGACACCCAAAGTTGGTAAAAGAGGGGCCAGGAAGGTCAAATGGTGGCGACAGAGCCTCTGACTTTTGATTTTAAGTTAAATGTAGAATCACTGAGGTGCGCTAACAGGAATGAGAGATGAAGACATGCTCTGTGTAACTTTAAATTCATTATTGAACCAATAAACCTATGCAGCTGTTGCTGTTGTTAGGTGCCATCAAGTTGATTCTGATTCACAGTGACTCCATGTGAGAGCTCTGGTAATGTAGTGCCTAAGGCACTTGACTGCTAACCAGAAGGTTGGAGGTTCAAACCCCCCAGCCACTCCTCGGAAGGAAGGTTGGGGAATCTACTTCCACAGGGATACTGCCTTGGAAACCCAGGGTGCGGTCACTATGAGTCGGGGCCGACTCGACGGCCCATAACAACAACAACCATGGGACAGAGCAGAGCTGCCCACAGGGTTTTCTAGGCTGTGGTCTTTTCAGGACAAGATTACCAGGTCCTTTCTCCTGCAGAGCCACTGGATGGGTTCTAACTGTCAGCCTTTCTGTTACCAGCAAAGTGCTTAACCATGTGACACCAAACCAAAAAAAAAAAAACAACTGACTGCCATGGAATCGATTTGACTCATAGCGACCCCTCTTTGGGTTTCCAAGTCAGTATCACTATGGAAGATTGCCCAGTCTTCCTTCTGAGGAGTGGCTGGTGGGTTTGACCTGCCAGCCTTCTGGTTAGCAGTCAAATGCCTTAGGCACTATGCCACCAGAGCTCCTATTGTACAGCTGTTGTTGTTGTTGTTATGTGCCGTCGAGTCAGCCCTGACTCATAGCGACCCCTCCTTGGGTTTCCGAGGCAGTATCACTACGGAAGTAGGATTGCCCAACCTTCCTTCCGAGGAGTGGCTGGTGGGTTTGAACCGCCAGCCTTCTGGTTAGCAGTCAAGTGCCTTAGCCACTATGCTACCAGCTAGGGCTCCTTAATCTACCCATAGTGCATATAAACCAATTTTTAAAAAAGTCTTTTTATTATCTTGTGAATTACACAAGTTTTGTAACCCTCTGTAGCCTATTTTCTCTTTACCTTGCAGTTTAATGTATGTTTTTGCTATACATGGAGACTCAAAGATGGCAGGGACCAGAGTTTCCCTTGACCTCTGAGACCTTCTCTATCTATTCTATCTTCCCAAACTTGCTCGTCCTGGCACTACATGTGCAGCTATAGAGATACATATCATTGCCCACCGCACACTATGCTGAGACGATTTGTTCTGTGTTCCCTGCTGGACTGCTCAAGAACAACTTCTCCAGTGCACCAAGCAAACAAACTTGAGGATGATTCTGGATTATAATAATAATTTGTTGTTGGTAGTATGTGTCATGGAATCAATTCCAACTCATACTGACTTACAGAACAGAGGAGAACTGCCCCATAGGACTTCCTAGGCTGAAATCTTTACAGGAGCAGATAACCAGATCTTTTCTTCCAGGGAGCCAATGATGAGTTTGAACTGCCAACCTTTTCGTTAGTTGCAGACCACTTTACCCATTTTACTACCAGGGCTCCTATAAAAATAATACAAAAAAAAAAAAAAAAAAAAAAAAACACCCACTGCCATCAAGTTGGTTCTGACTCATAATGTCCCTACAGGACAGAATAGAACTTCCCTGTAGGGTTTCCAAGATTGTAATTTTTATGGAAGGAGCTCCAGTGGCATAGTGGATAAGGCATTTGGTTGCTAACCAGAAGGTCGGCAGTTCAAATTCACCAGCTGCTCCACAAGTGGAAGATGGGGTGATCTACTTCTGTAAATATTTACAGCCTTGGAAACCCAGTGGGGGTCACAAAGAGTTAGAATCAACTCTGTGGCAGGGGGTTTTGGTTTTATATTCTTTTTGAATCTTTATGGAAGCAGATTGCCACATCTTTCTCCTGCAGAGTGGCTGGTGGGTTTGAACTATGTACCTTTTGGTTAGCAGCCAGGTGCTTCAACCACTGCATCACCAGGGCTCTTTATAATAAAATAGATAATATACAATATTAAAAGACACATTTCAACAAAGTGTTTGTAATATACATTGCATTTTAACACGTTTTGATGTATTTAATCCTCTCAACAAGCCATGAGGTGGTTCATTAAGACCTAGTTAATAAAAGGCAGTGCCCAAGATTCAAACCCAGGCAGTCTGACTTCACATAAGGTTCAACCACTGTGTCAGTGGGTTTCTATGTAAGTGTGCATCAGAATCCACTGGAATGCTTGTTAAAATATCGATTGCTGGGTCCCACCCACAGAGACTCTAAATTAGGAGATTTATACTGTGCTATTCAAAATAATGAATCAAAATTTTAAGTTACTGAATGAAATTCTCTGATATGATTTAGTCTGATTAGATAGATAATCATATTTACTGATTATCATATTTACTTTTAAAGGGGACTTTGTAAAGACTATATTGTATCTGTAATTAAACTTTTCTCTGAAAGAGAAAAGTTTTGAAACTGACAGATCTTGGTTCAAAACCCTCTCTGACAAGTGGTACAACCTGAGGAAGTAATTTCCTCAGGCCCATTTCCTCATTCAAAAACAAAAGCAAACAGCTACCATTGAGTTGTTTCTGACCCACAGGGACCCCATACATGTCAGAGTAGAACTGTACTCCATAAGGTTTCTCAGTGGCTGATTTTCCAGAAATAGATTGTCAGGTGTTGCTTTTAAGGCAGAATAGAGTCCTTCTCAGATGGTTCAACTGAAGAGACTTCAAACCAAATCCAAACCATCAGGTCAATTCTGACTCAACCCCCACTGGGTTTCCTAGGCTGTAAATCTTTACAAAAGCAGACTGTCTCATCTTTCTTCCATGGAGTGGCTGGAGGGTTCAAACCACCAATCTTCTGGTCAGCAACCAAATGCCTTAACCACCAGAGGTTCTGAAGAGACTTCAAGGAAGGAGCAGTTTGCAGAAACGTGGTCAAGGTTAAAGGATCCAATGAAGCTCTTAGAGAGGCATCCACAAATTAGCAGCAGTGGGGAAACTTTCCTAGTCCCAGGCCTAAATAAAGTTCAAGACAACAGAAAGGAACCCAGTAAGAGCAGGAATTGTGGAAGAGCACCTGCTTTGCCCAATACAAGGAAGCATCCATAAGAAATATCTTGGCCTGTCTTACTCTTTCATCACTCTCAGATGTGTCCCTTTGGCCACACCCAACCGAGGTGCAGCTGGCAAGGTGGCCTGGATGATGCAATCCGTAGTGGTCAGAGCAAAGCTGGGCAGAGAAGGTGGAGAATGGATGGGAGAGTGAATGACTAAAGCCAAACAATTACCCTGGACTTCCAACTCTTCCAGCCTGTATTAAATTCCCTCTCCTAAAGCATTTATATCTTTACTACCCTTTACGGAACTTACTGACATGTTACCTTATGTTTGGGAGTCTCTGGGTGATGCAAACAGTTAACTGCTCTACTACTGGCCACAGGAACCCACTCAGAGGTTCTTCTGCCTCCAAAAGGTCACAGCTTTGAAAACCCTATGGAGCAGTTCTATTTTGCACACATGGGGTCACCATGACAACAACTAATAACAACATAGAAAAAAAGCCCTTTTCTGCCTGACCTTTGAAATGATTTCAGATCTCAGCATTCTCCTTATTGCAATAGTCCTCCTCATCCTATTACAATAATGTCTTTTTCTCCTTTTGTAGTCATCCTTTCCAATAAAGTATCTCCTTACCTAAATCCAGATTTGTCTTGTATAATCCAGTTTAAGTTTGCCTGGAAGGGCATGTGATTTCTCACCCATGTGGAGTCCTAGATATACACTTAGACATAATACAAACAACAATTTATCTCCCTGAATTATGATTAATAGGAACTTTGAAGTGCTTACTTCTATAACTTTGACTTACTGGAGTGTGAGCCTATCATGATCCGTAATAAAAATCCAGGGTAAATTTTCCAAACACCCTATAAAACTCCACCAACTGAACTCCTCTGTGGGTGCATTTTAGACCCAAGTGGTATAACGAACTGAGCTTGTACAAAGTGACACTGTTTTCTTTTCTTT
>NW_006922272.1:1032562-1034923 GCF_000298275.1 Orycteropus afer afer | reverse complement strand
ACCTAGATGACTGCTTGCAAGCTTTTAAGATCCCAGTCGCTACTCGCCAAAGTATGAGATCGAACAATGTTTTGTGTAGTATGTTATGCCAACTGAGCTTCAAGTCCCCTGTGACGATGGTCCCAATCCCACAGGTTCAACTGCTCAGTCCCTCTGGGCAGCTGGCTGTGACCAAGAAGTGACTATAACCTTGTCCCTTTTCAGCTCTACTATACACCTTGGAATTCAGATCATACAAATAAACTTACAGGACCATTGTTTGCCAACCCTGTAAATGGTCTTGGGTACACTCCCCACTTCATAGACATACCTACTAGTTCAGCCTGTCCACCCATCTATCCACCCGTATACCCGTTTGCCTTCACTGACAACCCATTACTGTATGTATAAAAGGGTTCATGTTTGTTGTCTGTACCTCCCATGTACCTCTCCATGTCTTCCTTTTCCTCAATGCCACCATGTTGATCACTCACATTTGGTACATTGCCCTTCTCTTCACCCAAACCAATACTTATCTCTACTTATCTAACAGCCTTCCCTCCCCTCCCCTACCACCCCTGGTAACCAGCAAAGAAAATTTCCTTCCACAGAAAAACCTTTCCTTGACTTATACAATAATGAACTAATACAATATTTGTCCTTCTGTGATTGACTTATTTCACTCAGCATAATGTCTTCCAAGTTCATCCACATTATGCAGTGTTTTGCAGATTGTAGGTTATTATTTAGAGTTGCATAGTATTCCATTGTGTGTATGTAACATAGTTTGGTTATCCATTCCTCAGTTGATGGACACCTAGGTTTTTTCCATCTTTTGGCTATTGTGAATAGTGCTGTGATGAACATGGGTGTGCATGTCTGTTCTTGTCATGGCTCTCATTTCTTTAGGATATATACCTAGTAATGGAATGCCTGGGTAAAATGGTATTTCTAATTCCAACTTTTGAAGGAATCACCATACTGCTTTCCACAATGGTTGTACCATTTTACAGTCCCACCAGCAGTGTATGAGAGTCCCAATCTCTCCACAACCTCGCCAGCATTTGTTATTTTCTGTCTTGTTGAACTTTGCTACTAGTGCTGGAGCAAGATGGTATTTCATTGTTGTTTTGATTTGCATCTCTGTAATGGCTAATGATTGTGAGCATTTCTTCATATGTTTGTTGGCTGCCTGAATATCCTCCTTGGTGAAGTGTCTATTCATGTCTTCTGCCCATTTTTTATCTGGATTATTTGTCTTTTTGTTATTGAGGTGTTGGAGTTTTCTATAAATTCTAGAGGTAAGTCCCTTGGCAGTTATGTCATTGCCACATATTTTTTCCAATCTGTAAGTTCTCTTATGACTCTTTTGGAGAAGTCTTTGGAAGCACATAAAAATTTAATTTTTGCAAGGTCCCATACATCTAGTTTCTCTTCTGCTGTTTGTGCATTTTGGGTTATGCTTGATAGTCTGTTTATGCCACATATTTGTTGTTGTTGTTGTTGTTATGTGCCGTCGAGATGCCACATATTAGGTCCCCTAAATTAGCCCCTAGTTACTCCTTGGGGAACTCTATAGTTTTAGGTTTCACATTTAAGTCTTTGATCCATCTGGAGTTCGTTTTTGTGTGTGGTGTGAGGTACAGATCTTGTTTCTTTTTTCTGAAAATAGATCTCCAGTTTTGCCAGCACCATTTATTAAACAAACATTCTCTTCCCCCTTTAATGTATTTCAGCCCTTTGTCAATATCAGCTGACCATAGGTCGATGGATCTATTTCTGTGTTCTCAATTCTATTCCATTTGTCTATGTGTCTGTTGTAGCAATACCAGGCAGTTTTGACTACTGTGGCTTTATAGTAAGTTTTGAGATCCGGCAGTGTGAGACCTCCTACGTTGTTCTTCTTCTTCCATAGTGTTTTATTTTATTCAAGGTCTCTTTCTTTTCCATATAAAGTTAGTGATTTGTTTTTCCATACCCTTAAAAAATGTTGATGGGATCTGGATTGGGATTGCATATAGATTGCTTTGGGTAGAATCGACATTTTCACAATATTCAATCTTCCTATCCATGAGCACGGGATGTTCTTCCATTTATGTAGATCCCTTATGTTTCTTGAAATAGTTTTTTATAGTTTTCCTTGTACAGGTCTTTTGTGTCCTTGGTAAGATTTATTCCCAAGTATTTAATTTTTTTGGTAGTTGTTGTAAATGGTATTGATTTCCTTCTCTTTTTTTTCAGCAATCTCTTTGCTGGTGTAGAGGAATCCAACTGGTTTTTGGATGTTAATCTTGTATCCTGCCACAATGCTAAATCTCTCAATTGATTCCAGTAGATTTTTGACTGAGTCTCTTGGGTTTTCTAGGTATAGGATCATATCAT
>NW_006922272.1:1030418-1031791 GCF_000298275.1 Orycteropus afer afer | reverse complement strand
TTTTTTTGTTGGTAATTTTTTGATGACCTGTTCAATTTCTTCTTTTGTTATGGATCTGTTCAACTTTTCCACATCAGTCTGTGTTAGTTTTGGTACGTGGTTTGTTTCTAAAATCTGTTTGTTTCTTCCAGATTTTCAATTTTTATTCACAGTTCTTCATAGTATCCTGATATTATCCTTTTTATTTCAGTTGGTTCTGTTGTGATGTCAGTCATTTCATTTCTCATTCATGTTATTTGTATTCTCTCCCTCTTTTCCTTTCTTGAACTTGCCAGTGGTTTCTCAATTTCATTGATCTGTTTAAAAAACCAAGTTCTGGTCTTGTTGATTTTTTTCTATTACCCTTCTATTTTCTGTTTCATTGATTTCTGCTCAAATTTTCAACCAAGAATTATATAGCCAGCAAAATTGTCCCTCAAATATGATGGTGAAATTACGAGATCAACAGATAAGCAGAAACTGAGGGAATTTGTTAAAACCAGACCAACCTTACAAGAGATACTAAAGGGAGTCCTTTGAACAGAGGGCCAAAAATAGCAAATAACAACCGACCACTAATACACAAGATGACATAACCCAGAAATCACAGCTATGGACATATCCAAAGTAAAATAAGCTTATAAGATTGTAAACAGGGAATCAGAGACATTAACTGGCAAGTGAGGACAACTACACACAAAAAGAGGCAAAAGACTGTGTAGTTATAGGACTTCTAAAATGGTGAGGAAATCAACAGAGTTACAAGATAGAATGGACTGTTCTAATCTCAGGAGAAAATTATAAATCAAAGGGTAACCTCAAAGAAAAATGATAAGCCTTCACCTCACAATAAAAAAGAGGACAAACACAAATATTCAGCAAATACTAAAACAACAGCAACAAAGGAAATGATAACACAATTCATAAACATCATGAGCTCAGCACAGAAAATAATATGGAACAAAGAAACCAGGGACACCATGAAAAAACACATAACAGAATGACAGCAACCAATTCATACTTGTCAATAATTACACTGAACGTTAATGGATTAAATGCACCACTTGAGAGATGGAGAGTTGCAGATTGGATAAGAAAACAAAATCCATCAATATGCTGTTTACAAGAGACACACCTTAGAGACAAAGACAAAAATAGACTAAAAATCAAAGGTTAGAAAAACATATATCAAGCAAATGGCAGCTGTAAAAGAGCAAGAGTGGCAATATTAATTTCTGATCAAATTGACTTTAAGACAAAAACCACCATAAGAGACAAGGAAGGACATTATATAACGATTAAAGGATCAATTGAACGTGAAGATATAACCATAATAAATATCTATGGACCCAATGAAAGAGCCCCAAAAGTACATTAATCAGACTTAAAAAGAG
>NW_006922272.1:1017633-1030218 GCF_000298275.1 Orycteropus afer afer | reverse complement strand
ACCATATGTTAGGTCATAAAGCAAGCCTTAATAAATTTAAAAACATTGAAATACTGCAAAGCATCTTCTCAGATCATAATGCTATCAAATTAGAAATCAAGACTAGGAAGATCAGTGGAAAAAGAGCAAACACATGGAAACTGAACAACACTCTCCTTAAGAAAGACGAGGTAAGAGAAAAAATAAATATTGAAATTCAAAAATTCCTTGAATCAAGCAAGAATGAAAACACAATACACCAAAACCTTTGGGACACAGCAAAAGCAATGATCAGAGGCTAATTTATAGCAATAAATGCATACATGAAAAAAGAAGAAAGAGCCAAAATCAACATTTTAAACCAACATCTCCAACAATTAGAAAAAGAACACCAAGAAAAGCCTAGAGCCACCAGAAGAAAAGAAATTATAAAGATTTGAGCAGAAATCAGTGATGCTGTTTTCTGAAACTGATTATAAAATAAACTTATTCTCTCCAGGTTAAGAGGGCATTTTAAAGCTTTTCCAAGTGGTTTGGGTTGCTTGAATCTATTCTACAACATCCTCCTCCTTATTAAATGGATGATGACTATTGGGAAGCTCAGCACCCCATTTATATTCAGATATCTCTGCCAGAATGAACTTCCATTTATTGAGTTGTATTGTATGCTCTGCCTACCTCTTCCGTCTATTAGTTCTAGACTTCTCGTTTTCATTATTTAAACCCAAACCCATTGTCTTTGAGTCAATTCCAACCCATAGCAACCCTATAGGACAAAGTAGAATTGTCCCATAAGGTTTCCAAGGATGAAATCTTTATGGAGGCAGACTGCCATATACTTCTGCCAAGAAGTAGCTGATAAATTTGAACCATCAAACTTTCAGTTAGCAGCCACTAGCATGCACTTAACCACTATGCCACGGGGTTCCTTTGTATTATTAATGATAATTATAATAATAGATGCAAATATTTATTAAATTATTATTCTGTATAAAGAACTCTATAATGAACTCTTCTATGAAATGCTGTGTTGTAGGTTTACACTCAGTTGCTAACCTGAAGATTGGTGATGTGAACCTATGCAGTGGTACCACAGGAAAAAAAAAAAAGGCATGACCATCTGCTTTAATGAAGATTACACCCAAGAAAACCCTATAGAGTAGTTCTACGCATGAGTCTGAATCAATCTGACAGCAACTAACAACAACATGGTAGATAGAATAATGGTCCTCTAAAGGTATCCTTATACAAATACCCAAAATCTGTGAATGTTAGGTGATATGGCAAAGGTGAACCAAGGTTGTGGATGGAATTAAGATCAACTCACTCTGAGATGAGAAGTTTACCCTGAACTGTTTGGGAGGGTCCAATGTAATCACAACGGTCTTTGTGAGTGGAGGATGATGAAGGTAGAAGAGATAAAACAGTGTGAGAAGCACTTACTCCATTATTGTTGGCTTTGATGATAGAGAAATGGGACCACAACTTAAGGAATCTGGGCAGCCTCTAGAAGCTGGAAAGGGCAAGGAAATATAGGCCTGCCAACTCCTTAATTTTAGCCCAATGGTATACATTTTCAACTTTGATTTCCAGGACTGTAAGTTAATAAGTTTGTGTTATTTTAAGCAGCTAGGTTTGTAGTCATTTATGACAGTCTGCCACTCATCTGTCAGTTTGTCATACTGTGGTAGCTTGAGTGTTGCTGTGATGCTAGAAGCTATGGCAACGGTATTTCAAATACCAGCAGAGTTGCTCATGGTGGACAGGTTTCAGTGAAGCTGCCAGACAAAGGCAGACTAGGAAGAAAAAGTCAGCCAGTGAAAATCTTATGCACAGCAGTGGAATGTTGCTTGATATAGTGCCAGAAGATGAGCCCCTCAGGTTGCAAGACACTCAAGTATGACTAGGGAAGAGCTGCCTCCTCCAAGCAGAGTCAACCTTAGTGATATGAATGGAGTAAAGTTTTCAAGACCTTCGTTTGCTGATGTGGCATGACTCAAAATGAGAACAAACAGCTGTAAATATCCATTAGAAACCAGAATGTGGAATGTACACAGCATGAAGCAAGGAAAACAGACAATCATATAGTCTGCTATGCCAAGTATGACAAATTGAACCATATTAGTCATTTTTATTCATATTTATGGCCATTCCAAAGAAAAATGATCTAATGGAACATAAACATAAACTGGAGAAAAGATTGAAGTTGTCAGGGATTTCATTCTACATAGATCCACAATCAATCCCCATGAAGGCAGCAGTTAAGAAATCAAACAACATATTGCATTGGGCAAATTGCTGCAAAAGATCTCTTTAAAGTGCTAAAAAGCAAAGATGTCATCTTGAGGACTAAGGTGCACTTGACCCAATCAATCAATAGCCTCATATGCATGCAAAAGTGGACAATAAATAAGGAAGAACAAAGAAAAATTGATACATTTGAATCACAATGTTAATGAAGAATATTGAATATACCACACACTGGAGAAAAACGAACAAATCTGTCTTGGAAGAAGTACGCCCAGAATGCTCCTTAGAAGCATGATTATGAGCTTTTGTCTTACATACTTCAGTCGTGTTGTCAAGAGGTACCAGTCCCCTGGAGAAGGAGGTCATGCTTGGAAAAGGAGAGGGTCAATGAAAAATGGGAAGAGCATCGACAAGAAGACTGACACAGTGGCTGCATCACTGAGCTCAAGCAGAGCAACAATTGGAAGGAGACGCAGGCCTGGGCAGTGTTTCCTTCCGCGGTACAGAAGGTTACTCTGAGTCAGAACCAACTTGATGGCATGTAACAACAGCAACAATTTAACATAATAGCAATAGGAAACTATAATACACCACATTTACAGATAAGGGATCTCAAGTCATAAAACTGCTAAGTAATGAGGTCAAAATGGGAACTCAGGTCTTTATAACACAAAGTCTCTATTTTGGGCCACATGATAATTTGTAAAGCAAGTTCTAATCTCTCTTCCATATGACAGTTTTTCAAATATTTGTAAGTAGATCTCATGTTCTCCTTTAGTTTTCTCTAAACCAATAAACAAACCCCTTGATTGCTGTTGTAATCGTTGTTATGTGCCATCAAGTCGTCTACAACTCATAGCAACCCTCCTTGGGTTTCCGAGGCAGTATCACTACGGAAGTAGATTGTCCAATCTTCCTTCTGAGGAGTGGCTGGTGGATTTGAACCGCCAACCTTCTGGTTAGCAGTCAAGTGCCTTAGGCACTATGCCACCTGAGCTCCCCAAACCCCCTGTAGTCGAGTCAGTTCTGATTCATAGTGATCCTACAGGACAGAGTAAAACAGCTCCATAGGGTTTACAAGGCTGTAAATCTTTATGGAAGCAGACTGTCACATCTTCCTCCCACAGAGGGGCTTGGGTTCCAACGGGCAACCTTTATGATTAGCATCTGAATACTTAAACCACTCTGTCACCAGGGCTCATTGTTTCTCTAGGTGAAATATAATTAGCTTTTTCAACCGATCTTCGGTTTACACTGTTTCCAGTCCCCTAACCATCCTGGAAAATATGGCCCCAATCTGAAGACAGTGGCAGTATGGCTTCAACACCACTTTTGTGCATTTCATTCAGTCTTTAGCCAAAACGGAAGTTATAACTTGTAAAATTTAGGCAATACTTTTTGAGTTAAAAAAAAAAAAATTAGTTGGTAGTTTTCTTATATTGACAAATTGGCTGTGAACTTAATGTTCCTATGAAATGAGTCATTTGAGTTGGGACATTAATTTATTTGATCATCTGGGACCACATCACTCTGAGGAAAATGCCATTAGTCTGTCCGTGCACAGATAGATCATCTCAAAGAAGTTCTGACCTACTGCTGTAGTAATAACTATATTAAGCATTAAGTATTTGCTATGGGTTGAACTGAGTCCCCTAAAATTATGTGTTATAAACCTTAACCCCCATACTTGTGGTCTAAAAAACCTTGGCAGTATAGTAGTTAAGCACTTGACTGCAAACTGAAAGGTCAGCAGCTCAAACCCATCAGCTGGTCCACAGGAGAAAGATGTGGCAGTGTGCTTCTGTGAAGATTTTCAGCCTTGGAAACCCTATGGGGCAGTTCTACTATAATCTATAGGGTTTTTATGAGTCAGAATCGACGCCATAGCAATAAGTTTGCTTTGGTGTATGTCTGTGGTTATAATCCCATTTGGGAATGTTTTTTTGTTATGTTAATGAGGCAGCATTAGCGTGGGGTGTGTCTCAAATCAATCTCTTTTGAGATATAAAAGAACAGACTAAGTCTTTCATAACCTGTGGGACATATAGTGCCCACCTACATTCTCTGCCTTGGTTTAGTGAGAAATTGATGTCTCTCTTTTAGTGCAAGGTACCACCTGGTGGGACCCTGAATAACTGTGTAAATCTGAAGAAAAGGACTTCATCCCAGCACCAAAGACCTTCAAGACATAGGTGTCCTGGTAATTTTATCAAAATCCATATTACCTAAATAAATAAATAAATAACTTTTAAAAATTTTATTCAAAATGCTTTCCATTACTGAAAGGCATGGGTTCAACAAAAATTTCAAAGCAGAAAATAATCCAGTCTTCAAAGAATTAAACAAGCAAACACAAAGGGAGGGGAAGATGCATGACACCTCATCACCAATCTAGGAATAGAAGCTGAAAAGGGACAAGGACCTCTTCCAGAAAGGACAGAAAGGGAGACTTCCCCTAGAGCCAGTGTCCTGAAGTCGAACTTCTAGCCTCCTTCACTGTGAAGAAATAAATTTCTGTTTGTTAAAACTCCCCACTTGTGATATTTCTGTTATAGCAGCACTAGATACCTAAGACAGCATTTTGGCATATGTTCTTTTTCCATACATTCTCTTACTAATTAAACTATTGCCAATGTGTTGATTCTGACCCATAGCAACCCTATAGGACAGAGTAGAACTGCCCCCATAGAGTTCCCAAGGCTGTAAATCTTTAAAGAAGCAGATTGCCTCATCTTTCTCCCATGGAGTTGCTGGTGGATGCTTACTAATTACTAATCTTCCTAATTGCCTTAAATAAATGGACTAGAAGAGTAAATACCAGGGCTTTGTGCCAGTTCAAACAGGTTCAGTCATGGCTAATGCAGCAAAATCAGAACAGATCCAAATTTGTAAAATGTGGACGTACTAGATCGATAACTGGAAGGGGGAAAATTATGGGTCGAAGCCGTGAATGGGAGACTCAGAAGAGATGTGGTGAGCCCTTTCAGGAGCCTGAGATGAGAGAATGGATTATTGTCAGGACTGTGGAGAGCAAAATACATTCATAGCAGCGTGGTCAGCTGCCATCTTTGAGCTGGCCATCTCTGTCTCTGTTTGTGCTAGTCAAGAGATTTGGCTGCTACATAACGTGCATGCTGTCCTTGTTTTCTAAAAGGCAGATTAAGTTTCCAGCAGGGTATCAACTTGTAATTTTTCCTGTTCAGTACATTCACATTCTACAAATTCAGGTCTGTTCCAGTTCCACTTCATCAGCCATGACTGAACTAGGAAGAATTGGTCTGAAGCCCTGGTAAATACTTTTCTCGAAATGTGTTCTACACTTTCCCAAAACAGATTTAGACAGTCTGGTTAAATAAGCCTGGAAGAAACTAAATACTGCTTCATGCCTCCAATAAGACAGATTCCGTTGCTGAGTTCCTCCACAGAGATCCCAGAAAAAGTTGTTGGTCCAACAAAACTGAGTTTCTAAAATTTATTTTAGTAAGGGGGATACCCTGACAATGCCTTGATGGTGACTCAGAAAGGCAAAGTCAAGGAAGGATAGTTACAGGGTTTGGGGTCAGAGTAGGAACTGGAGTCAAATGAGGAAAGGCAGGTCTTTCAAAGTGGGGAACTTATCGGAACTAAGCAGAGTTCACGGCCTGATAGTTTGAGGTTGGTGAAACAATGAAGTGAGGATCATAAATCTTGATTAACTGCTATCCCGGCATGTAACCTATTTTCTGACATGGGAGTCAATCCCTGGTGTCTTGTAACAGCTTCTTTGAACCTCTCCAAAGATTTCACCCTTTGGAACGATAGTGTTGAATTTTACCTGGCCCCTGTGACACTGGAAAACAGCCATGGTTAAATCTCCCTAATTTTTGTGTTCAGGAAAATGGCTTAGACAAGTAACAACTCTTTCCTATGACTCCGATAATATTCATGAATGCTCTCTTGTTTTCCTAATACAAGGTCAGACACAGATCCTCCTGATTCCCATTCTTCTACTCTTAAATGAGTGAATTGTTTCTTCCCACTGATGAATTAGAAACAAAGTGCTTGTTAACCAGGCTTTGGTGAAGTTTCTCGCCTTCCCTCAAGTCCCTGGACCTTGACCCACCCTCTGCTTGAGCCAACATAAAACCTCTAAGGGCCTGTCCTGGGGACTAGGCTAGCCACAGGCAAAACTATTCTGATTTGCTATCCCATGAAATCACTGTTTTACTCCACTTCCCCACACCTGTTTTTTTTTTTTCCCCCCCAGCCTTGTGCAATGCAGGGAATTACTTGGTATGGCTTTTCAACCATGGTCTTTGTGACTTTCATCAGACGACTACTTCTCACTCACGGCCGTGGGGTCACATTTCACTCATAGCGACCCCTCCTTGGGTTTCTGAGGTGATATCTCTACGGAAGTAGATTGCCCAGTCTTCCTTCCGAGAAGTGGCTGGTGGATTTGAACAGCCAGCCTTCTGATTAGCAGTCAAATGCCTTAGGCACTATGCCACCGGATAACTACTTGGGACTATGAAAATATGAGGGGCATGTGGTCCACCAAGGGGATTGGATTGCTTGTTAATAATGCAAATAAGGTAGATGGTACCCTCTTGGGGATAGGCCCATGGAACCCTAACATGGGGATTAGTCAGTTTTGCCATCTTGCTAGGCTTTAAATGACCCATCCCAGAAGCACAAAGGGGGGATCTCAGATCTCACTACCATAAAGACAGAAGGAAAAATGGAGTGAAGTGTGTCCTCGGACCTGAGATCAGTGCACTGAGACAGCTCAGAGAAACAGCAGCAGCAGAGGCAGCAGAACCAAGAGACCAGCACGAAACAGAGCAGTGGCCTTGCTGGCCCATGAAGCAGGAAAGCTGAGTGCCTTCAGGATGGAGACTTGTGGGCGGAGTGGGGTGCACCTATTGGCAAAGCTAAAAGAACTTTGTAACACTTGTTTGAGGAGGGCGGAGGCCAGGCTGAGAGGCTTAGAGCTATAGAGAGAGGCATCCCTCCAAGTATGGCCAAGAGGAAGCTGTCCTGATCAACGGATTATATCTTGAGCATTTCTGAATCTGAATTGTAACATATTAGTTACTTCCTTAATAAACCCCATAATTGTAAGCATTGTCTGTGGGTTCTGCGTGGCCATTGCAACAAATTATCGAACCCAGCAGAGAAGTAGAAAGCCTGTCGGGGCAGACAGTTGGTACAAGAATTGGTAAAAAAAAGTTGGAGGGTGGCAGCTTATCTCACTTCCACCTCATAAGAATCAGCCTGTGGGCTGTTGCCCTTGATCTTCCTGCCCCCTTGTAAAGTTAGAGGAGGTCAGGAGAGGTCAGAGGATGCCGCTGCCACTGCCACGCCCTTTTAGCACTTTGTTAAAAGAAATACCTCTCCCCTAACTGGTTGAGAAGGAGCTCTGATGGTGTAGTGCCTAAGCCATTTGACTGCTAACCAGAAGGCTGGCAGTTCAAACCCACCAGCCACTCCTCGGAAGGAAGGTTGGGCAATCTACTTCTGTAGTGATAGCGCCTCAGAAACCCAAGGAGGGGTCGCTGTGAGTCGGATCCGACTCGAGGGCAGTGTGGGTTTTTTTGGTTAACTCTTTGAGACACTTGCAGATCTTGTGGTCAGGGTGTATTATAGTAGTCCGCTTCCCCTATTATTGCAGTAGTCCCCCTCCTTTTTTTTTTTTGTCTGAATAAATCCTCAATTATCAAAGCCTGGATTTGTTTTCTATTTGACAATTCCCCATCCAAATTGTCTGATAATATTTTGTTCCAGTTTTTATTCTGTCATTGCATTGTCTGTCCATCACTTGAGACAGGGACGAAAGAATGCATTAGAGTTGTAGCAGTATACATCTAGAGCTCAGAACAGGTGAACTGAGAAAAATCAAACCCACTGCCATTAAGTCGACTCTGACTCATAGAGACCCTATAGGGCAGAGTATAACTGCACCATAGAGTTCCCAAGGCTGTAAATCATTTATAGAAGCAGACTGCTTCATCTTTCACTCACAGAGTAGCTCATGTGTTTGAATCACTGATCTTTTAGTTAGCAGCCGTATGCTTTAACCACTGCACCACCAGAGATCCTCGAGAACAGGTGAAGGTGAGATATCTGGGAATCACCAGCTAAGATCACAGCTAAAACCAGGAAGCAGATGAGTACATTCAGAGAAAGTCTATAGTGAGGAAATGTATTTAATGTTAATTGGGTAATATTCTACCTAGTATGGTGCCATGTACCCCACAAACTAGCTAGTGATTTCCAGACCTGTTAACTCTCATAGCCTCTAGTGACAAAAGCAGAGAGCTATGGATCTGTCGAAAGGCAACCTGCAGAATACATCACCATCATCCCGTGGAGACTCCTTCCTCACTTTCCAATGATCTGTTCTCGGTCTCCTCCCATCCTACCCCTATAGCCAGTCAAGATAGATTTCAGGTGCTGATCTTTCATAGCAGAGTACATGCATGTGTTGTTGTTGGGCCCAGTCAGCTGGGTGGGTCAGGGTAGAAACTGAGATTGTAACTAAACTGGCACCTCCAGCTCAGAAGTCATTGGCATACAGTTGACCCTCTCTCCGTATCCATGGGTTCCACATCTGTGGATTCAACCAACAACCAATCAAAAATATTCAAAGGAAAAAAAAAAAGCAATTAAGTGGTCAAAACAATCCTTCAAGCGCTATTTACCTCATTTACATGGTGTTAGGTATTATAAGTAATCTAGAGATGATTTATAGTATACAGGAGGGTGTGTGTAGTTTTTTGCTTGTTTATTTGCAAATATCATGCCATTTCATATAAGGGACTTGAGGATCTGTGGATTTTGGTATCTGTTGTGGGAGGGAGTCCTGGAACCAATACCCTACAGATACTGAGAGACAACTGTAATTCGGCCAGGAATCTTTGTCATGTGATTTTCCTAATGGGATACATACTACTTCCAACAGTGGCTGATTCCACCCAGCTTTCCTAATCTTATGGCAGGAGATGCAAGTTCAATAACTGCTGTCTGGCAAGTGGGTCAAATGGTGAAAAGCAACCTTGCACAGTTACGTGAATTACAGACATTTACGGAATTGGGCAAAGGGGAAACTACTTCCTCAGGTTCATGACATGAAGCGTTGTATGCAATGTCTTTGGCAGTGACTCCAAAAGACTGGACACCTCTGCTTGCTGTGAACAAGATCTGATGTTTAACCAGGAGCGTCCACCAATCTCAACATTTTTTTTTTTTTCCTGATTTTATCTCATTAACTCGCGACATTGCCACTTCCCTGAAAGTTGGAACTCTTGGACGTAGTAATACCTTCACATCACTAACTTTCACAAAAATAAAAGTGGTTCTCTCAAACAGCAAATACCACCAAGTCCTCCATAGCCTCAGGTGTGTCTTGTTTGCATTCCATTGCCTCTAGATGTTATTTAGAAGTTCAAGCACTTATTGGATCTTTTCCCACCTGCCAGGTATTGGCACTTGTGTGAAACATTCATCATCCTTACTAGTTGGGCATTGTAAAAGTTAATGTGGGTCAGAGCTTGCTAACAAGACACAGAATACATTTTTGTATATTTCAAACATTATAGACATAGAAATGTTGCATCATTTTCAGTAATTTTTTTAAGCAAAATACATTAATCATAAAAAAAGTACCTCAGTCATTTTCAGTGCTGTGCAGAGATACTAGCTAAAGAGCATCATACTCTTAGGAATCTCTGAGAAAAGAATGAATCCCAGTAATTGCTCCACATCAAAGAGAGGATAATCTTTTAATAATGCTGGAAATCAGTAAATATGATGAAGCAGAATCTTTCAAGAAAGCAGCCTATTGATAAATAAGTGAACGAAACGAAGAACTCCAGAGAATCTAGACTTTTTCTTAGCAGACACTGACTTCAGAGGCGATTTCTTCCAATTTACAATTCTGGAAATAAAAACTGCTAAGCCAAGAGGGAATGAACAGAATTTAATAAAGGAAAATCCCAGTCTTGGCCAAGTCTTAGCCTGGTAAGGACTAGCTAAGTATTTGAGAAACAATAGCATATATTTTGACAAAAATTTAGTATTGAGACCATTTTTCCATTGTTAAAACACTTGACTGCTAACTGAAAGGTCAGTGGTTCAAACCCACAAGCTGCCCCACAGGAAAAAAGATGTGGCTATCTGCTTCTATAAAGATTGCCTTGGAAACCCCATGGGACAGTTCTACTCTGTCTTAGGGGATCACTGCGAGTCAGGATTGAGTTGATAGTGGTGGAGATTTAGGGGGTTTCTATTTTTACTGAACTAATACTACACCATCACCACCATCAATGATGTGAATATTTATGGACCAGGCACTGTGCTAAATATATCCCTTGCATTGTTTCATTTAATCCTTTCCAATAGCATGGTTTCAATATCAGCCTCATATTATAGGTGAGATAATTGAAAGTTGGAGTTAGGTAGCACGTCCAAGATCACCCAGCTTACAACAGAGAGCGAGCCAGGATTCTAACTCAGACCATGTGGCTCCAAGTCCCTATGTCATGCCTCTCTTCCGCAGACAACTCATCCTGAGACATTGAACTCATTCTAATAAGCTATTAAAGGCAATGACAACTCTATACTTATTTGCTTTTCTGACACCCTAAACATTGTTCTGAATATTTTCTTATGCCTTCTACTTTTTAAATCTCCCACATTCTAGGAACCTCAATGCAGCTGGAATGCATTCAGAAAAGTGGAAATTCTAAATAAAGTCCACAGACTGATTTGTACATCTCTCTTAACTATTCTGAGGCGCTCTGGTGGCGTAGTCCTAGGGCACTTGACTACTAACCAGAAGGCTGGCGGTTCAAGCCCACCAGCCACTCCTTGGAAGGAAGGTTGGGCAATCCTACTTCCGTAGTGATACTGCCTCAGAAACCCAAGGAGGGGTCGCTATGAGTCGGGGCCGACTCGACGGCAGTTAACAACAACAACAACAACAACCGCCTCGGAAACCCAAGGAGGGGTCGCTGTGAGTCGGATTAGATTCCCTGGCAGTGCGTTTTGCGTTTCTTAAATATTCCTAACTACACTGGCTGTCCCTAAGCCTACTTCTATACCTAACCTTGTCCAAGGTAGCCTTTTCCTGTCTGAAATATCTTTCTCATTCATAGAACAACTTACTTTTATTTTTCTTCTTCTCATGGTTTTTAGGATAATTCTAATTAATTTTATTCTTAATTTACTTTTAAGAAAATGAATTCCAGGAAACAAAAATTCTATTCAGACCTAATTTTTTTCTCATGCTTAACATGAGGATGTCAGTAGATGCATTGTACACCAGAGATGTCAATATATGCATTGTACATGATACATGCATTGTAATTGTACTTGTAGTAAGAAACTGGTAACTTTTCCTCCATGTTCATTCTTTGTCTCCTCATTTTAATTATATAACTCATGCCCAGCCCATAAAATTTAGAAGGCATGACTTCCCGGCTAGAGCCACCTTTGCAGTGAACTTCTTGTCACAGGAATAAGCATAGAGTTGGGATGTGTAACTTTGGCTTCACTTTCTTAAAATGTATATACTTACCTTTCACTTCTTCTCTTCCTCCCTTCCCATAGGCTGGGAAAGTTTGAGTCTGAATCCACTCGATGACAATGGGTTTGGGTTTGGTGGGGCATTCTAGCGAATAAAAGGAAAACTAGCAGGAATATAAGCCTTTAGACAACTTCATGAACTATCTCTGAATGGCTTCATGAAAGAAAACAAATTATCTTGTTTGAACTACTGTATTCTGCGGTCACTCTGTTCCTTTGGCTTAGCCTACACCCTAAGTAATTTTTAATTTGGTACTAGAAATAGAAAAGTGCTGTTATAACAAACATCTAATATGTGGCTGTGGCATTGTAGTCAGGCAGCAGAAAGTGAGGCAACACTGCAGGATAGAAAAGGAGAGACTTGTTACGCTTTCGCTACACATGAGGTAAAATAGTCACAAGCAACAACTTGTAAGGCAGGCCTGCAGCTATGGGGAAAGCAGTTAGAAAAAAGCAGAGTGGTATTTACTGGCTATACTCTGCTGTTTTTCAGTAAGTTTCTCGTGTCTTGATGTGACATGAGAAAAACTCACTTGCAAGTAAGTAACCCAGCTCTGTCACAGCTCTGCTTATCTTATGCTCAGCAGCCCATCTGCTTCTGTATTCACAGCAGGAGATAGGATTATTATTGTCTTTCTCAAAAGTCTCCATTAAGTATTACAGGCCAGACAATTGGAGTCAGCTCAACAGAAAAGATCAGATTAAGGGTGGTGCATTCCCATTTAAAGGAGGCTCTGGTAGCATAGTGCCTAAGGCACTTGACTGCTAACCAGAAGGCTGGCGGTTCAA
>NW_006922272.1:1005910-1017177 GCF_000298275.1 Orycteropus afer afer | reverse complement strand
AGGGGTCGCTATGAATCGGGTCCAACTTGACGGCACATAACAACAAGAGTCAGAATCAACTCGACAGCAACTGGCTTGAGGGTTTTTTTTTTTTTTTGGTAGTCCTATTTAAACCTATTGTTTCACAAAGCTTCATGGTAGCAGCCATTAAATTGAGGAATAGAGATATGGGATAACCATAAACCAAACCAAATGAAACCTGTTAATATCACTGATTCCTACATATGGAAACCCTACAACCCCATGTTACAGAGTAGATCTACTCCATAGGGTTTTCTTGGGTATAATCTTTATGAAAGCAGATTTCCAGGCCTATTTTCTGTGATGCTGCTACGTAGGTTTGAGCCACCAACCTTTAGGTTAGCAGTCCAGTGCCAAGGAACCAACCACAGAGATTGATAAACAAGACTCTGCTGGCTTAGGAACTATAGCCAGAATAGCTCTCTGGCTAAAAGCAAAGAGAAGAGAACGACCTCCTAGGCTTTTGATGAATTTCTCTAATGTTGTAGTCACCTCCTAGAGGTGGAGTAGATCCCTTACCAAAAATTTGATTTGGATATCAAGATAATGGCACACACACACACACACACACACACCAAGAGGGTATGAAAAAGATTTATTACTCACATCATGAGATTTTCTGGGGTTAGCAGGGCAGGCTCCCAAGCAGGTCCCTAAATGCTCGACCAGTTCAGCTTTTACTGTGATTGGGGTGGCGCTGGGGTGAGGGCTCTCGTCTATAGGCCTGTGCTTACATGGTTTGAACTTCCCACTGGAACCAAAGGAGAAGGCACCAGTCTTTCTAATTAGGTTGCCCAGATGTGGGGCTTAAGGGAAAATGGAAGTGGTGAGGCTTGTAAACTGTCAGTGGTCAAACATCAAAACTGGAATCAGATTCTTTATTACAGCCAAATAAACTATAATCTTGGTCTATAAAACCCTTTATTTGTTCAATCCCTAAGGTAATTTCTAGGTCTACAATCTCCACCAGCAGGAAGAGGGCTGGAAAAGCTTTGACACCCCCAGAAGTTTCAGATGTGGCCATGGAGCACAGTGGGCAAGAATGAGTTTCCTAGAGGTCAAACAAGGGGTCATGGAAGGCAAAGGACAAGGGAGTTTCTTCCAGAAAGCACATTCAAGGTTGAGCCAAAGACTTCACTTTCTGCTGGGAAAGGGATCCTTTGCAATCTTGCTCAGCAGGTTTTCATCATGATGTGGGCTTATTCTAGTATTCATTCTTCCCCTTTCCTTTTAGCAATAGAACCTCTCCCCAAAGTTTTCATAGGGCATATCCATCTAGCTAGAGACAGCATTTCCAGACTTCCTTGAAGTTAGGTATAGCTATGTAGTTACTTTTCATAAATGTAATATGAGCAGAAGTGATGGGTGAAACATTCTTAAAAGGAAATTGTTTGCTCCCAACTTACTGTCTCTTCATGGGCTGGAAAGTGGATGTGTTTCTCTGAGCTATTTTCAACGATGGAGATGAACAACACCCTCAGTAATGAGAGAGCAAGATAGACAAATTCTAAGTCCCTCGATTCCCCTCTGCCCTAGATTTTTCAACTACTTCTGGATTGCTATGTGAGCAGGAAATAAGCTTCTATCTTACTTGAATCACCATATTTTGGGGCTCTTTGTTACAGGAGCTTAGTCCATTTTGTAACTGATACAGGAAAGAAAAATATTAAGAACTTAAGCATCTTTACTTTTATGACCCCCAAAATGCCTTCTCTTCTGTTTCTTTTGAGTTTTACTTTGAAAAGTATGAATGAAGAGCCTCAAATTTAACTGGCTGTAATCAAGTAAGACTCTAAAATTACATATGACCGTATGAATTCAATGTGCTTCTCTTCTTTTCCAAGAATCAATCTATAGAACAGAGTGGGCATACTTCTTAGGCCTTAATATAAATGTATAAAACTGATAAATGAAAACTCAGATCAATATATATCACTACCCTATTATCCAACATATATGAATGTCCATATGCCATTAAGTTTTATGCAGTCTCTGTAAGCATTTAATCATATTTTCCCAGAAGATAAAATGAATCAAGTAGATTTTATCACTCTCAATGATAGGTGATGCAAAGAAGACAATTTTCTCTGATGATCAGTTTTGTGTTTCTGTATGCTTTAGAAAGGTTCAGTATGTTGCTAAGACAACAGGGATGTGGAAACAGAATACTGGGATTGAAGTTAAGGCACTCTAGCTGCCTCAAAGGATGTCATAACTAGTGTGTTCAAGGCCTTTCACAGTGTCACCTGTAACACTTGAGTTAGGAAAAAAAAAAAATGAAGATTGCATCCACTCAACACCCTTCCAAAGAGTCTGTGACTCTCTGTTACTTGCATTTTAAAATTATGAAAACACTGGTATGTGGACTAAAGGGAGGTCATCATTCAACTAGTATGTGTCTTTTTTTAAAATCCTGTGGAAATAACAGAAGGAGCTTGTCTTTAAATTCCAATTTTCCTTTGCTCTAATAGAAGCAGGTCTAGAGGTTATCTGAAGAAAGCAAAATGAAACTGTCAGTTGTTCCTCTACTAGAAATTTATCTTTCATCTAAACAAAGGTTTGATTCTACCCACTAAATAAAAAGGATATATGCTGGACATTCACTAAGGCCTGTGACTGACATCTGCAGTTCGGCTTTATGAAGAGATGGTTCCATTAATGAACTTTTGGATAAAGGCACAGGAAGCTTCAGCAGCAGCAGTGTGAAGCTGGGCTGTATCACCAGGGAGGTCTAAGCATATGGAACAACTGCAGTAACCTTCCTGCTTTAATACTGATAACATCAAGGCAAGGACAAAGAAAATGAAAGCAAAACACTTGCACTGATTTTGTATATGCTTTTCTGACCTAATAAATACATAAAACACCAAATTAACTAAGCTGAAGAGTGTCCTTCACACCATGAACATTCTGTTGCCCAGAGATAGAACTCATCAACAATAACATGAACAGATGAATAACAGGAGCCCAGTACTCTTAAGAGCTAGGACAGGCCTTGTTCAGAATCACCTCCCTCTCTTTAGAAATAATCTGTTGAGGAATAATGGATAGGCAAAGGTAAGTATAGGAGGATGTTTTTCCAGTCTCTGAGAGTTCCTCGATGAGACTTGCAGAGTGCATGGAAGATTGAGTCAATAGTGCATATTCTTTTTCCAAACAAGAGAGCAAAAAGGTACTCTTTAATAATGGAAACTGAGGGTCATACAGTGAGATCAAGACTTGTGCAGGAATCCTTGTCTCCAAAAAAGTCTGATCTAACAGATTCAAATGAAACCTGGAGGACCTTTTTTAACCCTGGTATTCTAAGCATAAAAAAAGAAATTAAAAAAGAACACAGACCACTCTATTTTAATGTTTGTAAATAGCATAAATCATAACAGTTTGTATACTACACTGTACAAATAATATACTGTACTTTTCCAAAGAAAATGAACTTCTTATAGTTTCCTGAATTATGTCTACTCCACAGAGCTAATAACTCGACCTGTTAGCCATCACTACCACACACGGAATACAGTCTATATGGTGCCAAGTCTTCAAATTGTGCCTGTTTCTGCTGCCATCAAGGGAGGAGCTTCTCGGAGACCTCTCACGGACCCTTCCATCTCCTGCGCCAGAAACATGGGCTCTGCAGGTGGACTGCTGCCAATGAGTGCAGCTTCTGTGCTTTGCTTTCCACAAGCCCACTCGCTCTTAAGAGAACTTGCGCTTCTTCATGGCTTCTGCCTTGACTGCCAGGCTCTTGGCACAGATAGTCAGGACCACAATGAGAACACCCACCACAAATGTCACCAGAGGCCAAAGGAAGCAATGCAGGAGGACAATCTCATCATGTGTGCGATGCAGGAGCACGTCATCTGGTCTGCAAGACAGTGAAGAAGAGGAAAGAAAGTCAATTGCTTTGGGAAGATACTGAGAACTCGTGACAACCTGGGTCAGACTTGCTTTTCAGCCCAAAGGGAATATTATCACTGAATTTCACCTCCAAGTGAAAACCTCACTCTGACTGTAAATACTATACTTTGTATTTTAAACCCACCATAAAATGGTTTGAGCTCTTAAATTAAGTAATCAAGTAACTGGGGCAAGTTTGCATGTTATTTATCATGTAATTTACATGTTCCAAAATGTCAAAAGTGTTTGTGTATGCCATTGAGTTGATTCCAACTCATAATGACCCTATAATGACAGAGTAGAACTGCCCCATAAGGTTTACTAGGTTATAATCTTTATGGGAACACATCTCCAGGTCTTCTCTCCTGTGGATTTGCAGGTGGGTTAGAACTCCTGACCTTTTGGTTAGCAACTAAGCACTTAACAGTTGAACCACTAAAGCTCCTAATCTCTTATGTTATCCTTTCCTCCATTCTAAGGTGCTTAACATAGTCTACTTTTTCATTCATCTTTTAATGTCCACTAGGCAATGTTGGTTCAAGCAGTCTAAAAATTATTGATAAGCCAGTATTCTCAAATAAACCCTACCTAGTCCTCAGCACTTAGGTAGGGTCCAAATCTTAAATCAGAAGAAAAACTCAGTTAAATGTACCCTTTGAATTTAGTCAGAAAGACAGATGGTATAATCTTCAGGTCAGCTCACCTTCACTATGTCAACTAGAGGATTTTTTAAAAAAATAATAGACAAGTGAAAGGATAAATGTAATGCTTTCTTCCAAGTTTCTGAGTTTGTTTAATTTTTCTAAAAGAAAAATCTGACCACTTTATTATAAACCTTGCAAAGCCTTAGCAACACAGTTCTATCTTATAAATGTGAGTCTCTATTTTTGAAAAGACAAACAGATAATCAACCACATATGCAATCAAGATGTATTGATAATTACTGGTGAGTGGAACATGAAAATTGGAAAAAAGAAGTACTGGTAGTTGGGAAACATGGCTTTGGTGACAAAAATGATGCCAGAGATCACATAATAGAATTTTGCACAAAACATTATTCATTGTAAACACCTCTTTTTAAACAACATAAATGATGACTATACATGTGGAGCTCACCAGAAGGAATACATAGGAATCAAATCAACTACATCCAGAAGGCTGGCTGTTGAAACCCACCAGCCACTTCTCAGAAGGAAAGCTGGGCAATCTACTTCCATAGAGATACCGCCTTGGAAACCCAAGGGGAGATTGCTATGAGTCAGAACCGACTCAAAAGCAGTGAGGTTTTTTCTTTTTTTTTTTTAAAGGCAAATTATTGAATGATGCAGAAAGCATCAAAAGAAGATGGAAGGAATACACAGAGACAATTTCCCAAAAAGAATTGGTCAACATTCAATCATTTCAGGAGGTAGTATGATCAAGAACCAATGGTGTTGGAAGAAGAAGTCCAAGCTGCACTGAAGGAATTGGTGAAAAACAAGGTTCCGGGAATTGGTGAAAAACATCGCAATCTCCATTGAGATGTTTCAACAAACGGATGCAGTGCTGGAGGCACTCACTCATCTATGCCAAGAAATCTGGAAGACAGTTACCTGGCCAACCAATAGGAAGACACCCATATTTGTGCCCACTCCAAAGAAAGGTGATCCAACAGTATGTAGAAATTATCAAACAATATCATTAATATCACATGAAAGAAAAATTTTGCTGAAGATAATTCAAAGCCAGTTGCAACAATATGTTGAAAGAAAACTGCCAGAAATTCAAGCCAGAGTTAGAAGAGGATGTAGAATGAGGGGTATCATTGCTGATGGCAGATGGATATTGGCTAAAAGCAAAAGATATCACAAAGATGTTTACCTGTGTTTTATTGACTATACAAAGGTATTCAACTGTGTGAATCATAACAAATTATGGACAACATTGTGAAGAATGGGAATTCCAGAACATTTAAGTATGCTCATGAGAAACCTATACATACACCGAAAGGTAGTCATTCTGAAAAAGGGGATACTGTGATTTAAAACCAGGAAGGGTGTATGTCAGGGTAGTATCCTTTCACCATACTTATTCAATCTGTATGCTGAGCAAATAACCTGAGAAGCTGGACTATATGAAGAAAAATTCAGTATCAGGATTGGAGGAAGACTCATTGACAACCTGGGATATGCAGATGCCATAATGTTGCTTGCTGAAAGAGAAGAGGACTTGAAGCACTTACTGATGAAGATTGAAGACTACAGCCTTCAGTATGGATCACACCTCAATTTAAAGAAAACAAAAATCCTCAAATCCTCACTACTCAACCAATAAGAAGCATTATGATAAATGGAAAAAAGAATGAAGTTGTCAAAGATTTAATTTTACTTGGATCCACAATCAATGCCTACGGAAGCAACAGTTAAGAAATCATACGATTTATCACATTGGACAAATCTGCTGCAAAAGATCTCTTTGATGTATTTATGAGCAAAGATGTCACTTTGAAGACCAAGGTGCGCCTGACCCAAGCCATGGTATTTTCAGCAGCTTCATATGCATGTGAAAGGTAGACAATGAATAAAGAAGACCACAGAATAATTGATGCCTTTGAATTGTGTTTTTGGCAAAGAATATTGAACGCACCAAGTACTGCTAGAAGAATGAATATATCTATATCAGAGGAAGTACAGCTGAATGCTCCTTAGAAAAGAGAATGGCTACTTTGTCTCCTATACATCAGTCAGGTTATTAGAAGGGGCCAGACTCTGGAGAAGGATATCATGCTGGGTAGAGGGTCAGTGAAAAAGGTGAAGACTCTCAATGAAATGGATTGACACAGTGGCTGCGATGATGGGCTCACACACGGCGATGATTGTGGGGATGGCGCAGGACCAGGTGTGCAAACAGTTTATGTGCTCACTTTTTAATCAAAAAGTTGGAGATTCAAGTCTACCTAGAGGCACCTGAGTAGAATGGCCTGGCAATCTACTTCCAAAAAGTCTGTCATTGAAAACCTTGTGGAACACAGGTCTATTCTGATGCTCATGAGGTTGCCATGAATCTAGCCCACTTGACAGCAATTGGTTTTATTTTTCAATTCCACCATTGGTCTCATCCTTAGAAAGTGAAGATAAGATTCACTCCACAAGCCACGGTCTTCTCATCTTTGGTAATTAAAAAAGAGGGCATGGGAATTTAACTTTTCTTCCATAGGTTTAGCTTTTGCAAGATATTTCCATTTCACTCACAGAAAAATTTGTTCTTTTATTAGTGCAATGATGCTTCCTCTAGAAAAGAACACAATTAGTCCAATTGCCCTCAAGAACATCAATAACTTTAGAGTTCCAGGGCCATACCTGTCCTGAGGAGCTCTCATTAGTCATAGCTGTCATAACTCAGGACCTATTTTCCCAGAAGACTGACAAAGGATGTTGAGTTTTTCTCCTGTACCTAAGTGGATCCATCATGTGTCATTAACAAAAACAGTTTCTGAAGGCTGGCTTTGAAATGACATATCCTTGCCTTTTGTGTTTTTTTTTACATAATATTTCAATTTTTGCACATAAAGTAAGGTTGTTTTTATTGAGATTTTATTTCATATTATTGCAATGAAAATTTGTATTTAATGAATGCAGAATCACTGTAATGATTAAGCAAGTCATCCCAACTTGCAAAGATTATTCCTTTTCCTGAGTTCCTGCAGCAACATCTTGTCTTCAAGACTATGTATGTTAATATACTTGTCTTTTTATAATGTTAGGCCTTTGTCTTATGCCAGAATTACAAGTGGATGGCTTTACAAAAAGAAAATTATTCTCTCACAGTTTAGGAGGCTAAATATCCTAATTCAGAGTGCTGGCTCTAGGGTAAGGCTTTTTGTCTCTGTGTCTCCTGGTTCTAGGAGGTTCCTGGCAGGGACTCTTGGGCCAAAGAATGTGCTCCCCTCCTAACTCTTCCTTTTTGGTGGTAGTAGGACGCTCTGATCTCTGCTTGCTTGTTTAATCTTTTTTATATTTCAAAAGAAATTGACTCAAGATATAGCCTAATCTTGTAGATTGTATTCTGCCCAATCCTGTAGATTGTATAACTGCCACATTGACATCATACAGGTTAGGATTTACAACACATAAGATAATTACATTAGATCACAAAATGGAGGGTAAATATATACTACTGAGAATGATGGTCTAGCCAAGTTGACACATAATTTGGGGGGACACAATTCAATCCAAAACAGCCCTCCAGGGCTATGATTTTGTCATTGCTTGCTATTCCACACATGTTGTTGTTGTCAGTCACTGCTCAGTTGGTGCTCCCATGTATAAAGAATGAAACATTGCCTGGACCTCCACCATCTTCATGATCATTGGGATGTTTGAGCCCATTGTTGCAGTCATTATGTCAATCCCTCTCATTGAGGCTCTCCCTTGCCTTCAAAGCACTCCACTTTATACCTGCTGCCACCAAGTTGATTCTGATTCATAGTGACCCTCTACTTCATCAAACATGGTAACTTTTTCCGGCGATCGGTCTTTTCTGATGACACATCCAAAGTAAGTGAGCTGAAGTCTTGGAAAATATTCTGAGATTCATTGGGTTTTCATTGGCTAATTTGCAGAAGCAAATCACAGGCCTTTCTGCCTAGTCTGTCTTAGTCTGGAAGCTCCCCTGAAATCTGAGTCCACCATGGGTGACTCTAATGACATATGAAATACTGTCAGCATAGCTTCCAGCACCATAACAACATGCAAATCACCACAGAATGACAAACTGACAGACAGCTGGTTGATTCTACACATAGCAGTGAAAAACCAAACCCACTGCCACTGAGTCAATTCTGACTCAGCAACCCCATAGGACAGAGTAGAACTGCCCCACAGAGTTTCCACAGCTATAAATCTTTATGGAAGCAGATTGTTTCACTTTTCTCCTGTGGAGAAGCTGGTAGGTTCAAACTGCTGACCTTTTGGTTAGCAGCTGAACGCACCACCACAGCTCCTATTCTACACATAACATAGCTATTGCTAAATAACTACTTGCTACCGACAATGATGGGGAAACTGCCCCTATTGAAGCTTGATTCTTATCTGGGCAAATTTTCAAGAGTCTTCATGTCTTGAGTCTAAAAAAGGATAAGCCAAGGTCCAAAAATAGGGCACAGGACGGTCATAGTCATATTGCACTGTCTTTGAAATTCCAATACCCAGTGCGGTGTAGTAAATTACTTAGTGTGGCTTTTCTACCCATGAGTCTTTGTAAATTCCAAGGTGGAATTTTCTATGAGCAACTGAGGAGCTCCTGATTGCTGAAGGTGTCCACCTGGAGTATTTCTGTTGGGAGTGGCACAAAACAACGTTCTGGGAGGTTCCCACTCTCTCTCAGGTGCTTAGAGTTCTGATGCTATGATTGGCTAGTTTGACCACTCTGCCGGGCTCAAAAGGAGGCCTCCTAGAGGCAGAGCTCTCTCTGACTGCTGGTTGAGGAAGACGTGCTGCTGAAAGAGACATGCGCTCCTGAGACATGCACTGCTGGGAAAGAGATGGAAGAGACACACATTGCTGAGACACCGAGGGACACGCACTGCTGGGAGAGAGACTGTGAGAGACTTGGCTGAGAGACTGTGGGCTGGGAGAGAGACTGAGCGTTCTTCCTGAATTTGAATTGTAGCCTGGTGCTTCCCTAATAAACCCCGTAATCTGTGAGTTCTGTGTGGCCACTGCAGTGAATTATCAAACCCAGGAGAAAGGTGGTGGGTTTTTTGGAAGGAACGGTTGGTGAAAGAGCTGGAGGAAGGCAGCAAGTCTGGCCTTATAGGAATAGCCCTTGGGTTATTGATGGTGGCTCTGTCTTCCTTTTGTGGGGTTAGAGGAGGTCAGAACATGTGTCCTCCTTGTCCTTTTTGCACCCAATAACCATATTTCTTTTCCCAGTTACTAGTGTTCACAGGGGAGCTCTGGTAGCATAGTGCCTAAGGCACTTGACTAACCAGAAGGCTGGCAGTTCAAACCCACCAGCCACTCCTTGGAAGGAAGGTTGGGCAATCCTACTTCTGTAGTGATACTGCCTCGGAAACCCAAGGAGAGGTCGCTATGAGTTGGGGCCGACTCAATGGCACATAACAACAACAAAATGTTCACAGTTGTTAGATGCTGCTATCTATGTGTGCAAGAGAAGGTAACCAGTTATCTTAGGAGGATTTTTTTCTGTGAAGGACTGCTTTACTCCTCCAGAATTTATCGGCACACAAATGAGTCTTGGGTTCTTCGTCAAAAATGGGGGTGGGGAAGGGAACGTTGGAATTTTAAAAACACAATTTCAATAAATTTCCATAAGTAATGTGCTTTTTTTGCAACAAATTTTCTAGTAAAAAACTCCAGTTTGGATTCTCCTTTGTATTCCTTCTCTAGTCACTATTGTTGATGTTGAATCCTCTACCACAAAATTTTACAATTGAGCCAGGAAAACAGCCAGAGATGAAAGTAGATGAAACCATGATACATATGCGTTGAAAGCCAGTTCGAAGAATACTTTCTAAAAATGTATGTGAGTGAAAAGGAGAGGAGGAGAGAAGATAATAAATGGAAAATGCTTGAGCCAGATATTTGTTTTATTTAGAAACTCTTGGCACCCCCACCCCCACCCCATCAAAGAGTGAAATCTTTATTTTAATATTTCAAATAACAAAGATGAGATCATTAACTTTGAATTCTTATTGTTAGGTGCCGTCTAGCAATTTTCCACTCATAATAACCCCATGGGACAGACTAGAACTGTCTTACAGGGTTTCTAAGTTGTAATCTTTACAGGAGCTGATGGCTAGGTCTTTCTTCAATGGAGCTCCTTGGTAGGTATGAACTGTCAGCCTTTCAGTTAGCAGTTGAATGCTTAACCATTGCATCACCAGGATTTTTTAACTTTGAGTTAGCCATGTTGAATTTGTAATTGATTCAAAAGACTTTGAAGGAAAGGTCATATACTCAACTCAAAACTCATTGCTGTCAAGTTGAATCCGACTCATAGCAACTCCTCCTTGGGTTTGTGAGGTGGGTTTCCATTTCTCTATGGAAATAGATTGCCCAGTCTTCCTTCTGAGGAATAGCTGGTGGGTTCTAACTGCCAGCCTTCTGGTTAGCAGTCAAATGCCTTAGGCACTATGCCACCAGAGCTCCTATATATATATAAAAGGCTCTGTATAACCCAAGGAGGGGTTGCTATGAGTTGGATCTCAGTCAATGGTACTGCGCTACATTCATTGTTTTATATATATACATATTGATATCCTTGGCATTAGTGAGCTGAAATGGACTGGTTTTGGCCATTTTGAATCAGACAACCATATGATCTACTATGCTGGTAATGACAGTTGGAAA
>NW_006922272.1:977074-981188 GCF_000298275.1 Orycteropus afer afer | reverse complement strand
TCTTCATCAGTAAGTGCTTCAAGTTCTCTTCACTTTCAGCAAGCAAGGTTGTGTCATCTGCATATCACAGGTTGTTAATGAGTCTTCCTCCAATCCTGATGCTGAGTTTTTCATATAGTCTGGCTTCTCAGATTATTTGGTGAGCATAAAGATTGAATAAGTATGGTAAAATGATATAGCCCTGACACACACTTTTCCAGATATCAAATGTTCTGTTCAAACGACTGCCTCTTAGTTTATACACAGGTTCTTCATGAGCACAATTAAATGTCATGGAATTCCCAATCTTTGCAACCTTATCCATAATTTTTATAATCCACACAGTCTAATACCTTTGCATAGTCAATAAAGCACAGGATCGTTCAGCCAAAATCCATCTGACATCAGCAATGACATCCTTGTTCCATATTCTCTTCTGAAACTGGCTTGAATTTCTGACAGTTCCCTGTCAATATACTGCTGCAACTCTTTTTGAATTATCTTCAGCAAAATTTTATTTGTATATGATATTAATGATACTGTTTCATAACTTCTGCATTCTGTTGGATTACCATTCACTGGAATAGGTATAAATATGAATCTCTTCCAGTCAGTTGGCCAGGTAACTGTCTTCCAAATTTCTTGGCGTATACAAGTGAGCACCTCCAGCACTACATCCATTTATTGAAACATCTCAGTGGGTGTTCTGTCAATTCCTGGAGCCTTGTTCATCACCAGTTCCTTCAGTGCAGCTTGGACTTCTTCCTTCAATACCATTTGTTCTTGATCACATTACCTCCTGAAGTGGCTGAACACCAACCAATTCTTGTTGGTACAGTGACTCTATGTATTCCTTCCATCTTCTTTTGATTCTTCCTGCATTGTTCAATATTTTGCCCTTAGAATACTTCAATATTGCAACTTGAGGCTTGAATTTTTCCTTCCATTATTTAAGCTTTAGAAATGCTGCATATGGTCTTACTTTTGGTTTTCTAATTCCAGATCTTTGCACATTTCATACTTTGTCTTCTCCCGTTGCACTTTGAAATCTATTCAGATCTCTGAAATAAAATATCATAATTTGTTCCATTCACTTTAGCATTCTCTGTTCAAGAGCAAGTTTCAGAGTCTCTTCTGACATCCATTTTGGTCTTTTCTTGATTTTTGTCTTTTTAATGATATTTCTGCTTTCTTCATGTGTTATGTTCTTAATGTCATCCCACAACTCGTCTGGTCTTGGTTCACTGGTATTCAATGCATCAATTCTATTCTTCAGATGGTCTCTAAATTCTAAATCAAGATCATATTTTGGCTCTTGTGGGCTTGTTTTAATTGTGTTCAGCTTCAACTTGACCATGCAAATGAGCAATTGATGGTCTGTTCCACAGTGAGCTCCTGGCCTTATTTTGACTGATGATATTGAGTGTCTCCATTGCCTCTTTCCACAGATGTAGTTGATTAAATCCTTATGTATTCCATCTGACCAGGTCCACAAATATAGTCACCATTTATGTTGTTTAATAAAGGTATTAGCCATGAATCAGTCGTTGGTCTTGTGAAATTCTATCATGTTATGTTCAGCATTATTTCTATCACCAACATCATATTTTCCAACAACTGATGCTTCTTTCTTGTTTCTGACTTTCGAATTCCAATCACCATTAATTTTCAATACATCTTGATTGCATATTTGGTCAATTTCAGACCGCAGAAGTTTGTAAAAATCTTCAATTTCTTCATCTTTGGATTTACTGGTGGGTGTGTAAATTTGAATAATAGTAGTATTAACTGGTCTTCCTTGTAGGCATATGGATGTTATTCTATCACTGACAGCACTGTACTTCGGGATACATCTTTACATGTTCTTTTTGATGATAAGTGTGACACTGCTCCTCTTTAATTTGTCATTCTCAGCATAGTACACTATATGATTGTCAGATTCAAAATGTCAATGCTACTCCATTTTAGATCACTAATGCCTAGGATATAGGTATTTATGCATTCCTTTTCATTTTAGACAATTTCCAATTTTCTTAGATTTATGTTTTGTACATTCTACATTCTGATTACTAATGGATCTTTGCAGCTGTTTCTTCTCATTTTGGGTCACACAACATCAGCAAACAAAGATCCAGAAAGCTTTACTTCATTCAGTCACTAAGGTTTATTCTACTTTGAGAAAATGGCTCTTCCCCAGTAGTATTTTGAGTTCCTTCCAACCTAAGGGACCCATCTGGCACTATATCAGACAGTGTTTCACTGCTACTCATAAAGGTCTTCAGTAATATATCAGACAATATTTCAACTCCTATTTATAAGTGTTTGAGTGGTCAATTTTTTCAGAAGTGGATGGCCCCATCCTTCTTCCCAGTCTTGGTGTGGCAGCTCCACTGAAATCTGTCCACCATGGATGACCTAGCTGATATTTTAAATACCAGTGGCATAGCTTCCAGCACCACAGCAACACACAACCACCACAGAAGGAAAAACTGCCCATAGAATCCTTCACTATTGCAACTCAAGACTTTAAGGTTTTGTTCAGTTCTTTCAGCTAAAGAAACACTGAGGGTATTTTCCCCTTTTGGTTTTCTAACTCCAGGTCTTTGCACATTTCATTATAATATTTTACTTTGTCTTCTCAAGCTATCCTTTGAAATCTGTTCAGGTCTTTTACTTCATTTATTCAATTTTCTTTAGCTACTCTCCATTCAAGAGCAATTTTCAGAATCTCTGTTGACATTCATTTTGGTATTTTCTTTCTTTCCTGTCTTCAATGATTTTTGCTTCTTTCATGCATGTTGTTCTCCCAGAGCTTATCTAGTCTTCAGTCATTAGTGTGCAATGCATGAAATCTGTTCTTGAGATAGCCTCCAAATTCAGATGGTATATATCAAGGTGCTACTATGGCTTTCATGGAATTTTTAAAAATTTTCTTCAGTTTCAGCTTGAACTTACATATGAGCAAATTGATGATCTGTTTCACAGTTCCACTCTGGCCTTGTTCTGAATGATAAAAGCAAGCTTCACCGTTATCTTTCCACAGATGTAATCAATTTGATTCCCGTTGTCCCATCCTTTCAGCATAGATGTCCACATTCCCCCTCAGCATCCTTTGCCCTTCTAGTCAGCATTCCAATCCTGTCTGATAGGCTTAAAGACAGCAATGTTAAGAAACAGAATAGGTCTTACAAGGAGATGATTACTTTCAATTCTAATTTATCTCAGACTGAAATAAGAAAACAACAACAACAAAACACATCATCCAAAGCACTGGCCTTGATTAGGAGCATGAATAGAAATTCTAAACCAGTTGTCATCAAGTTGATTCTGACTCATGGTGATCCCATGTGTGACAGAGTAGAACAGAGTTCCACAGGATTTTCAATGGCTAAGTTTTCAGTACCAGATCCCAGGCTTTTCTATTGGGAGCCTCTGAATGTACCTGAACTTCCAAACTTTAGGTTAGCAGTTGTATGTTAACCATTTGCACCATCCAGGGATTAAATAGAAAGGACTCTCTGAATCTTTCTCACAAACTATTCTTTAATAGATATAAATTATTATGGTTGTCAGATTGCACAAAACATTTTCCTATTGTCTCAATCCAGAGCTACAAGTAGAAGCCAAGGGAAATCACTGCAGTTCTGTACTTCCAGAATAATATAACTTCTTTTAAGGTTTCATTCACACTGTGTGATAATTATTTTTTATACATCTATATGTTTTCCCCACCTAACTTTGAGAACCTGACCTTAGGGAACTATTAAGGATAAGAGAAGCCAGAGAAAATGTCTCCTGTGTTCTCAGGGGCAGGAGAGGAAAGGAAAGGAGGGTAATCGTGAAGACCTGCAAAGCAGGAGGGTGCTCATGACTCTAACCTATTGTTTTTGTGTCTCTTGTTGGAAACAATCTGATGGGTCATGTTTTTCTGCATATTCTGCCACTCTCTTGTCTCTTGACTGGTGCATTCAAACAATTTACATTCAGTGTGATTATGAATATGTACAAATTTACTCCTGTCATTTTGTTATGTTGTGTGTGTGTGTGTGTGTGTGTGTGTGGTGTTCATAGGTTCTTTATTCTGCTTAATTTTCCATGCTGGGTTCTTCACTTGTTGATTTTATGTTTCGTGAAC
>NW_006922272.1:974836-976283 GCF_000298275.1 Orycteropus afer afer | reverse complement strand
TCTTCCTTTCGAGGAGTGGCTGGTGGGTTTGAACCACCAACCTTCTGGTTAGCAGTCAAGTGCCTTAGGCACTATGCTACCAGAGCTCCCTGCAGAGAAATAAGAGTGTAGATTTATCAATGTCCCTTTGCAGGTAATTATTTCAGTTTCCACTAGCTGCTCTCAGAATTCTTTGTCTTTGATTTTGGAAGTTTGATTATGATATGTTTTGGTGACTTTCTTTTGAGGTCTATCCTATATGGAGTTGGTTGAACTTCTTGGATGGAAACCTTCTTGTCTTTCATAATATTAGAGACATTTTCTGCCAATAATTTCAATAATTCTCTCTGTACTTTTCTTTCTCCTTATGTTCTGGAATTGCAAATACATGTAAATTATTCCTCTTTATAGTGTTTCACATAACTCTTAGACTTTCTTCATTCCTTCATTCTTTTTTCTGATTGTTCCTCAAACAAATCACTATTAAGGGATTTGTCCTCTATTTCACTGATTTTTTCTTCTACAGACACAATTCTATTTCTATGTCCTTCCATTTAATTATCTATTTCTGGTATTTTATTGTTAATATGGATTTCTAGCTGTGCTTTTCTAATTGTGTGTTTATATTGTCATTTTGTTCTTGTGCTGTATTTCTGAATTCTTCTAGGCTTTTGTGCTGTTTGTGTTTTCCTTGCTCACTTTGAAGATCCTATATAGAAGTTCTTTGAATTCCTTATCAGGTGATTCTATTACCACTTCTTCCTCAGGAAGAATTCCTTCTCCTTTATTTTGCTCACTTTTTTTAGCTATATTATCCTGTTTCTTTAAATGATTTGTTATCGTCTGCTGTCTCTGAGGCATTAAAGTGTTTGTTTATTTATATCTTAATTGCATGTTCATTTCATGCTGATTTTTTTTGGTTTGGTTTCTTTCCATGTATCCAGAGGTCTGTTTCTTCTCTTTCAGCTTAGAATGTCTTACTTCATTTGTACTATTATTAAATTTTTATTTTTGTGCTTCAGTGAAAGTTTACAAAGTTGTTTTCCATTCAACAATTTATACACATTTTCTTTTGTAACATTAGTTGCAGTTCCCTCAATGTAATAGGTCTTTTCCTGCTTTCTCCCTGAGTTCCACATTCCCATTTGTCTTTCTTTCCTGCTCCTTTCTGCCTTGTGAGCTTTGTTTAGGGCAAAAGCTGCTCCTTCCTTTTTAAATACATTTTATTGAAATATAATTTGTGTATAGTGAAATATACAAAACTAAAGTGACATGGGTCAATGCATTTTATTTATTTATTTATTTTGCAGTGTTCCCTCCTCTCCCCTCCCAGACCTGGTAACCAACAAAGAAAGTTTCCTTCTATATATAAGCCTTTCCTTGACTTTTTACAATAATGAACTAATACTATATTTGTCCTTCTGTGATTGACTTACTTCACTCAGCATAATGTCCTCCAAGTTCATCC
>NW_006922272.1:967897-968684 GCF_000298275.1 Orycteropus afer afer | reverse complement strand
CTACTGGAACTAATTGAGAGATTTAGCATTGTGGCAGGATACAAGATCAACATCCAAAAATCAACTGGATTGCTGTACACCAGCAAAGAGATTGCTGAAAAAGAAATAAGGAAATCAATACCATTTACAATGTTGTTGTTATGGGCCATCGAGCCAGACCCGACTCATAGTGACCCTTCCTTGGGTTTCTGAGGTGGTGTCACTACGGATATATAGCTACCAAAAAATTAAATACCTGGGAATAAATCTTACCAGGGACACAAAGGACCAGTAGAAAGAAAACTATAAAACACTATTCCAGAAACCATAAGAGATCTACATAAATGGAACAACATACCATGCTTGTGGATAGGAAAATTTAACATTATGAAAATGTCAATTCTACCCAAAGAAATCTATACATTCAATGCAATTCCAATCCAGATCCCATCAACATTCTTTAAGGATGGAAAAACCAATCATTAACTTAATACGGAAAAGAAAGAGACCTTAGATAAGCAAACCACTATTGAAGAAGAAGAACAAAGTAGGATCTCAAAACCTACTATACAGCCACAGTAGTCAAAACTGCCTGGTATTGGTATAACGACAGACACATAGGCCAATGGAATAGAATTGAGAACCCAGAAATTGATCCATCAATCTATGGTCAACTGATCTTTGACAAAGGGCCAAAATCCACTAAATGGGGAAGAAAATGTCTCTTTAATAAATGGTACTGGTAAAACTGGATATCCATTTACAGAAAAATGAAACAAGATCTATATCTCACACCATACACAAAAAC
>NW_006922272.1:954040-967797 GCF_000298275.1 Orycteropus afer afer | reverse complement strand
ATAGTGCTTTCCACAGTGGTTGTATCATTTGACAGTCCCACTAGCAGTGTATGACAGTCTCAATCTCTCCACATTCTTGCCAGAATTTGTTCTTTTCTGTCTTGTTGAACTTTGTCATTAGTGCTGAGGTGAGATAGTTATATCATTGTTGTTTTGATTTGCATCTCTCTGATGGCAATTGATCATGACCATTTCTCCATTTATTTGCTGTCTGCCTGAATATCCTCTTTGATGAAGTGTCTATTCATGTCTGCTGCCCATTTTTGAATTGGGTTGTTAATCTTTTTGTTGTTGAGGTGTTGGGATTTTCTATAAATTTTAGAGATAAGTTCCTTGTCAGATATGTAATTATCTACAAGTATGAATTTGTTGCTTTCATTTTGTTATGTGCTTTTTCGTGGTGTTCCTGATATCTTTGTTCCATATAATTTTCTGTTTTGAGCTCATTTTGTTTATGAATCATATTATCACTTCTTTGTTACTGTTGTTTTAGTAATTACTAAATATTTGTGCTGCTCCTCTTTTTTCTTTGCATGTGAAGGTTTATCATTTTTCTTTGAGATTACCCTGTGATTTATCATTTTCTTCCCTAGATTAGAACAGTCCATTCTATCTTGTAGTTGTCCTGACTTCTCTACCATTTAGAAGTTCTGTAATTACACAATTTTTTCCTTCTTTTTGGTTTGTAATTGTCCTCATTTGTCAATTGATGTCTCTGGTTCCCTGTTTACAATCTTGTAGGCTTATTTACTTTATTTACTTCTATAACTGGATTGGTTTCTGGGTTATGTCATCATGTGTGTTAATCGTCGGTTGTTGTTTGCTGTTGTTGGTCTCTGTCCAAAGGACTCCCTTTAGCATCTCTGGCAAGACTGGTCTGGTTTTAACAAATTCCCTTAATTTCTCCTTATCTGCAAATGTCCTAATTTCACCAACATATTTGAGGGACAATTTTACTGGGTATACAATTCTTGGTTGGAAATTTTTCTCTTTTGGGGTTTTATATATACCATCCCATTGTCTTCTCGCCTGCATGGTTTCTGCTGAGAAATCCAAGTTTGGTTTTATTGGTTGCCCCTTGTAGGTAACTTTTTGTTTTTCCCATGCTGCTTTCAGGATTCTTTCTTTGTCTTTGATTTTGGTGAGTTTGATAATGATATGTCTTAGTGATTTTCTTTTGGAGTCTATCCTGTTTGGGATTTGTTGGACTTCTTGAATGGATATATTCTCATCTTTCATCATACCACAAAAATTCTCTTCTAACAAATCTTGGACAATTTTCTGTGTGGTTTTATTTGTCTCTTCCTGTTCTGGAATTCTGATTACATGTAGGTTATTCTTTTTGATGGAATCCCACATGAACCTTAGGCTTTCTTCATTTTGTTTTGTTCTTTTTTTCTGATTGTTCCCTTTCCAAAGAAGTATTGAGGTATTTGCCTTCAATCTCACTAATTCTGTCTTCCATTGATTCAATTCTACTCCTTTGCCCATTCAACGTGTTATCTATTTGTGAAAACTCAGTATTAATCTTCTGGATTTCTATCTGTAGATTTTGCATAATTCCTAATTTTCCATTTATTTTGACATTTTGCTCTTGTATTGTCTTTTGAAATTGTTCTAGGGTTTTGTCTGTGTTTTCCTTAATTTTGTCAGTGTTTTCCTTGATCTGTCTCTAAAATTTGTTGAAGGTACCTAAATATAATTCTTTTGAATTCCTTATCAGGGAGTTCTAATCCTGGTTCTTCCTCAGGGATGGGTTTTGGGTCGGTATCCTTGTCCCTGTTTCTCCTACTTTATCATGCTTCTGTGTGTGGACTGTGATGCTCTGTTGTCTCTGAAGCATTGTGATATTTTTGTGTTTATATTTAATTGGTGATTGTATGTTGGAGTGATGTGCCCATGATTTTCATTTTGTTTTGGTTGGATGTTATGTACATAAGCAGGGTACTGTGCTCCTCTATTCACTAACTGGAAACACTTATACACTCACCACCTGTTTCCTTTCCCATTGTCTGCCTCCCGTATGTTCCTGACATCCTTGGAAAATGGAGCCTATTCTTAGATCCCTGGAATCTGAATGAGAATGCTGTCACTTTAAAATCCAATATAGCCACCACTTGTAAACATTAAAAATGGCTGCACCTTCACTCCCTTTAAATATCCAAAATGACCACTGCTTGCAAACATTCCAAATGGCTGTGCCCTTGGTCACTTTAAATGTCGAAAATGGCCACCGCTTGTAAACAATCAAAATGGCTATACCCTCTAGACAGCTGAAAGTCCACAGCTCAGATTGTCTCCCTCCTTGCTGTTTCTCTTTCTAGCCATAAGTCACAAGCACAGTTGTCCCTGAAGTCCTTGGTGACCAGGGCTGACTTTTAGGTCAATTTTCAGGTCCCAACATCACTTGGAAATATTCAGGCTGTTGGTCCCATCACAGTAGCTAATGGTTCACTGCTCTGACCATCACCATACTCACTGTTTTCATTCAGGTTTTTCCACTAATTGGTGCCTAATCCAATTCTGTATACTTCCTTTCAAAGCTTAGGGCTCCAGGCTTGTCTTCTGTATCTCTATCAACTGGTTTCTCTTTTCTTTGTTGAAGAGGGTCTGTGTAGCTTGTTGGTCTATTCTGCCATCTTACTAGAATCTCCCTTTTGGTTTTTTATTGGTTGATTATTCCGAGGAGTAAGCTCCTCATCCCCGACGTCGAGTCAGTTCCGAGTCATAGAGACTCCTCCTTGGGTTTCTAAGGCAGTATCACTATGAAAGCAGATTGCCCAAACTTCCTTCTGAGGAGTGGCTGATGGGTTTGAAAGGATGGTGGTTCAAACCCACCAGCCACTCCTCGGAAGGAAGGCTGGGCAATCTATTTCCTTAGAGATACTGCCTTGGAAACCCAAGGAGGGGTTGCTATGAGTTGAATCAACTTGATGGCAGTGAGTTCGGTTTTGGTTTGGTTTTATGTTCCTCATGTCTGTTACTGTTCACTTTATAGGACTGTCTGTTGTTTGGCTCCAAGGTGATCCCTATTTCCAGGTTTGAAGGCTGTCTAAGGGCTATAGTCTTGGGGGTTCTACTAGTCTCTCTCGGACCAGTAAGTTTGGTCTTTTTTATGATTTTGAATGTTGTTCTACATTTTTCCCCCATTCTGTCTAGGACCTTCTGTGGTACTGATTAGAGCAGTTGGTAGTAGTAGCTTGGCACCATCTATTTCTGCTGTCAGAGTAGTGGAGGCTGTGGTTCATATGATCCATTAGTCTTTTAGACTAATTGTTTCCTTGAGTCTTTGATTTTCTTTTTTATTCTTTCCTCTGAAAGGGTGTGAGATCACTAGTTACAACTTAAATGGTCACTCACTAGCTTTTAAGACCATAGTCACTACCCATAATAGTAGGGTGTAGAACATTGTCTTTGTGAACTATGTCATGACAATTGACTTAGCTGTCCCTTCAGACTGCAGTCCTAAGTTCCCAAGTCCAATGACTTAGTACCACAAAGTATTCGGTTATGGATAAAAAATGTTCATACATTTGTCCCCTGTTTGTTTTATTATATACACAGGATATATTTACAGAACCTACAATATGTTCATAGATAAACCCTGTGCTAAATTTATATAGGGAGCTCTGGTAGTGTAGTGCCTAAGGCATTTGACTGCTAACCAGAAGGCTGGTGGTTCAAACCCACCAACCACTCCTCAGAAAGAAGGTTGGGCAACCTACTTCCATAGTGATACCACCTCAGAAACCCAAGGAGGGGTCGCTATGAGTCGGGTCTGAGTCCACAGCACGTTACAACAACAACAAACTTATATATGGTCATGGGTATAGTCCCATTCACTTATCTATACCTGTTCAACTTGCATGTTTGCCTGTGTATCCACTGTAGATTATCATTGGTTATTCCTAATATTGCAGGACTGTGCATATAATTGTATTTACCTTTGTAGTCTGTAATCCTCTGTTACTATTTTAATTGTTGTTGTTTTGTGGCTCTGGTCTCTGTGTGACTTTGGTGGCATCTGTTGGCTGAGCATGATTTCCTCTCTCTAGTAGGTATAGTGGGGCACAATGACATGTGAGTCCTCTGAGATTAGGCTCATATGTCTTCCCTTACTGGACTGAGTGGAAGTGGGAGAACAGGTTATTTCCCTGATACTGGGTGACAAGTTTGAGTGGTCTGTGTCCTTCCACACCCTTGTGGGACTGTGGAGTCTTTCCAGGTTTGTGCTAGCAGTTATTGTGTTCTTTGGAGGTCAGGTAGGATGTCTCCATATCCACTGTGAGAAAGTCCTGCCCAGACACATGGGGTAGGCCTGCTGTGCATGCACAAGCTGGTATCTCAGTAGGTGATGAGGTTATCAAGTGGTTTCAGTGCAAGTACAGACAGCCTCCAAGAACTCTTTGGGTGGGGGATGTGTGATGTTGCAGCCGGTGGACATTGGATGAGGGCAGTAGGATCTCCTGTTCGTCATTTAGCAGAGGTAGAGATGACACCTGTCAGAATATGACTGGCATTACTGGTGAGGTGACAAGTCTGTCTGGCTGGTCACTGGGACATGGGTACAGGGAGCATTCTCTCTGGTCATTCAGTTGGGTGCTGTGTGTGCACACTGCTGGTTGCCAAGTGATCAGGGCAAGGGTGCATAGGTCACTGGTCACCAGATGGGTGGCATGAGAACTTGCACCACCAATTGCTGGGTGAGTGGAGTAGTGCAGAGGTGGCAGAACAATCACAAGCCTCCAACTGCAGGCCTGACAGCACAGAAATACATAGTGTGGATCGCTGGGTAAGCAGGGCTGTATTTTGACTTGGGCTGTGTGTGTGTGTGTGTGTGTGTGTACGCGCGTGTGCTGCATAGAGGCAAGCCTCCAGTCACAGGTCCAATGGTACGGGAATGTAAGCCATGGGCTGCTAGGCAGGGGGCACTCACTGCTGGTCATCAGGAGGATGGAGGGGCAGAAAAGGGTGGAGTTTTTCTTCAGATCCGACTCAATGGCACATAACAACAGCAGGCATGGACACCAGTGATTGGGACCCAGGCCCTACCAAATTCAAGGAAGGGGTCAGATGAGGGATCTCTAGCCACATCTCCAAGGATCCTTCACTCAACCAGTGGTACCCGTTCAAATTGTCAGGGACAACAGCCAGTGAATAGTTCTGTCCCTATTTTCTTTCTCCCTCCCTGCTCTGTATTTGCCTGGATCCTAGTGCTTTTGCCCACCTTTTTGTACTTTCCCTCCTTAGATCCAGTTCATGTTCTTCTCATCTTGCTTCACTCCAGGTTTGTTTACACAGTATCTGTGTCTCCTAAATTCCATGAAGTTGTCTTGTTCTCCTCATCTGAGAACACTGTTCACTTTTTCTCAAGATGGCCGTGCTGCATTGGGATGGCTGGTAAGACACCTGTAGTCTGTAAGTCTCTTCATTCACTGTTTTGATTCTGTTTCTCCTTCCCTTCGGTGTTCTATCTAACTCTCTGTCCCTCTTTCTGATGTTCTGGGTTCCCAAATTGTCATCTGCATCTATTTCACTTGGTTGTTTGGTTCTTTGCTGTTCTCCTGCATGGAAGGTGATATTTCTACCACTGAACACTGCTCCCTTCCCTGTCAACCATTCATAATTAAATTATCAACAGAGGCATCTAAAAAATTATGGAATAAACTTCTCTTATCTCAACCTGATTTTTAAAATTCTTTATCTTTTTTTCATTCATTTTTTGATGTTTGGTTTATTATAACAGAGGCATTTACGTACAAAATACATCTGTATCAATATTAACATATATGGAAATACTTCTTCCTTTATTCACACTGTTTTCCTATAATGTTTCTTTGCCTACTCAGAGCTCCCCCACTTCCAACACTTCATGCTGTTCCTAACTATATCATTAGTGGAACTTGAGAAATTTTAATACTTTATTCTAATTCTCCCTTAGGAATTGCCTCTCTATTTTCTATAGAATTTCCTTTTTGACTTTGTAATAAGTCTTTGTAATTTCCTTTCCAACTGTATTCCTTCTCACATGTATCCAGAGATCCTGGCTTCTTCTTTACTCAGATCTACACTGCTATTACCATATTTTTATGCAAATAATGCATGCATTAGATTTTGTTTTGGCCAACCATGCCTTCCTTCCAAGGTATTTAGGTAAGCATGCTATGCTGACTTTTTTCACAGCAACATGTAATGTAAAAAAATTAGCATAGCGTGCTTATGAAAATATCTTGGGGTGGGGGGGAAGGTGCAGTTGGCAAAAAATGTATAACATGAATGTTATTTGAGTAAAAATACAGTTATTCTAAGCTCCACAGTAATTGTAACCCCAAGTCTTTTGGGCAACCTAAGCCACATCATATGTTTATATCTCTTGAACTTTTTAATTCATTAAATATTCTTCAAATATTCATTTTTTTTAATTCCGAATTTTTTAGTTGAAGTATAATTTACACACAGGGATATACAGTTATGTATATATCCCTTAATATAAAGTTTGGTCAGTCCCTCATTTTGTTTTAATACTGTTGTTTTCTGAATCTTTTCTTCTTTTTTATATAAACACAATTTACAATTTCTCTATCTAACTCAGTCTATAATTCAAGAAGCCACAGTCTTCCATACAATGATTTTTTCATGATTGATGATCATTACTATATTATTAAATCAGATTTTAGGCAGCAATGAAGAAGTTTCAGAGTGGGCTGTTATATTCCCAAGGGAAACTCTTCCAGAACTCATTTTCCATCTCAGCAGTGCCCATTCCCAGAGGAAACATCCTCAGGAAATGGAAAAGTTGATTTATGCTGTTAATGCTTGAAGAGTCCTTCTATTTTTCAATTACTTATTCAGAGTTATTAATTCTCAAACATCAAAAGACGTTTACTCTCATCAAAATTCCAATAGCCTTCTTAGAAGAAACTTAAAGTCAACTCTAAAATTAATATGGAAGGACAGGGATCCCAAATAACTAAACCAATCTTGAAGAAGAAAAGTAAGTAGGAGGATCACATGTCCTGATTTCAAAACATACTAATAAGCCACAGTAATTAAAACAGCCTTTATTGGCCTCCATGAACAACTGCCTGCTTTGCCATGAGACCAGAAGAACTGTATAGTGCCTGGCCACCACTGATGAACAATTTGAACAAAGATTCTATAGAAGAATATTGATCAAGAGAAAGGAAATGCATAACAAATTCATAGTCTATGGATTTTAGACTTTCTAGAGCTATGGGAGCTAGATGAAATCCTGAAAAAATTACTGAGATAATCTTTAAATCTTAAACCAAAAATATCACCGGAAGTCTTCTTAAAACAAAACAATAGTTTAGCTTAACTATTAAAATATGTCTCCCTTGACCATTGTATTCTTTTAAGAACTCTCTATATGGGACCAAAGTGATAACAAGGTTAGATAACACACTTGGGGCAATGAGTTTATGTTAATGAGGGAAAAACAAGTCAGGAGCTGTGGTAGCATAGTTCCTTAAGCATTTGACTTTTGACTGCTAACCAGAAGGCTGGTGGTACAAACCCACCAACCACTCCTCAGAAGGAAGATTGGGCAATATACTTCTGTAGTGATACCGCCTTGGAAACCCAAAGAAGGGTAGCTATGAGTCGGATCCAACTTGATGGCAGTGAGTTTAGTTTTTTTGGAAAGGAGGGTGAGAAAGGATGCACAACTCCAAGAACACAGTCAATGTCATTGATTTGTACATGTAGAAACAGTCGGATTGGTGTATGTTTTGCTATGTATATTCTAAACAACAACAAAGCTTTAGTTGTTTTTAGGTGTCATCAAGTTGATTCAGACTCATGGTGATATCATGTGTACAGAGTAGAACTACCGCATACAATTTTCAAGGCTGTGGCCTTTTGAAAGAAGATTCTCAGGCTTTTCTTTTGAGGTGCCTCTGTGTGGGTTCAAACCACCAACCTTTCAGTTAGTAGCCTAGCACTTAACTGTTTGTGCCACCCCGGGACTCTAAAATAGCCTGGTCCTGGTATTATAATAGACACAGAGACCAATGGAATAGAATTGGGAGTCCAGAAATAAATCTATACTTGTATGGTTAACCGATTTTCAATAAAGGTTCTAAGCATTCAATGGGTAAAAGAGAGTCTCTTTAATAAATAGTGCTGGGAAAATGAATTTCTACATGCAGAAGAATAAGTGAAGATGCAACTTTCACACCATACACAAAAACCAATTCAAAATCAATCAAGAACCTAAATTGAAAATTGAAACCACAAAATTCTTAGAGGAAAACATAGGGGTGAAGCTGAGAGACCTAGTATTTAGTGATCAGCTATCAGATGAGACAACAAAAGCAAAAGCAGCAGAAGGCAAGATAGATAAATGAGACTTCATAAAAATTACTTTTGTGCATCAATGGACTTTATAAAAAAGTGAAAAGACAGCCTATAGACTGGGAGAAAATTTTGGGGAACTACATATCAAATAAAGATCTAATAGCCAAAATATATAAAATACTTCTACAAGTTAACAACAAAAAGGCAAATAACTATTTTTTTTAAAAAAATGGGCAAAAGATTCAAACAAACATTTCACCAAAGAGGATATTCAAATGGCCAACAAATATGAAAAGATGCTCAAAGTCATTAGCCATTTAAAAAATCAAACTCACTGCCATCAAATTGGATCTGACTTATAGCGACCCCTCCTTGGGTTTCTGAGGCAGTATCACTACAGAAGTAGATTGCCCAATCTTCCTTCCAAGAAGCGGCTGGTGGGTTTGCACCACCAGCCTTCTGGTTAGCAGTCAAATGCCTCAGGTACTATGCTACGAGAACATTAGCCATTAGGGAGATGCAAATAAAAATCACAATGAAATAACACCTCCCCTCCCCCTCTATTAGAATGGCAATGATTTTTTTTTTTTTTAAAAAAGAAAAGAATACGTGTTGGTGAAGTTGTGGAGGAACAAGAACCCTCCACTGCTAGAAGGAATGTAAAATGGCATTCACAGCCACTAAGAAAAACAGCTTGAAATTTTCTCAAAAAGTTGACCATGGAACCACATGGCCCAGCAATTTTACTCTTAGGTATGTACTTAAAAACCTGAAAGTACATTGTGAATAGACACATGTAAATACATGTTAATTGCAGCACTATTCACCATAGCCAAAAGGTAGAAACTATCAAAATGTTCATCAACCGATGAATGAATAAACAAAATGTATATAAACACACAATGGAATATTACTCACTCATAAAGAGGAATGAAGTCCTGGTGCATGCCACACATGGATGAACCTAGAAAACACTATGCTGAGCAAAATAAATCAGTCACAAAAGGGCAAATAATATTGATTATATGAAATAAGCAAATATATAGAAACTAAAAATTATTAGTTATTACCAGGAGTGGGAGAAAGGAGGAAAAAGGGAGTTTTTGCTTAGGGCCATTGAGTGTATGTCACCAGTAGTGGGGTAATTTGCAAAAGGATAGCAAGAATGATTGCACAACTTAAAGAATGTAACAAATGTCATGAATTATACATGTAGAAACTGTTAAATTGGTACATGTTTTGTGTATATTTTCACCACAATTAAAAAAAAGAATAAGAAAAAGATGCTTGTTGTGTATCTGAAAATACAGTGGACAAAGTGACTCTCCAAACCATCCAGGAGCTGGAAAGCACTTAAAAAACAGGATTAATTAACCAGGACATCCTCATGTTCCTCACATACATTAAGACAAAACAAAGGGGGAAAGTTCTGGTAAGATGTTGGAATAGGCAGAAAGACTGCACAGACACTCTTCAACAAAGAAGAAGGGAACCAATTAACACAGAAACAGAAGATAATCCTAGAGCGCTGAGCTTTGAAGGGAAGGATCTAGAAGTGGACTGTACTCCAACTAGTAGAAGAACTTGCATGAAAACACCAAAAAGGAGACATATGGAGCTGTGGTCCTTCAGTGATCCTGATGGCACAGACAGCTTGAATATGGCCGAGTGGTGTTAAGGCCTAAGAATTAACCTAAAAATTTGCCCTGCTAGCCAGGGGCTGCATGGAGGACTGCACTAGTGGCTGGTGAATAAAAGGGGAAGCAGTGAAGAGGAAGGCAGGCTGGCTGTGGACTTTTGCCTGTCTGGAGGGCACAGCCATTATGAATGTCTACAAGCAGTACAACCATTTTGGGTATTTAAAGCGATAGCGTTCTTCCAGATTCCAGGCACTTAAGAATAGGCCCCACTTGCCAGGAACCACAAGGACATTCCAGATGCCAATGACTTGAAAGGTTCTAGTTTTCAGCTTTTTCTCTCTTTCCTGTTCTTGATTCCCATTTTTTACTTTCTTTTGCTTATCCCACTCCTTGTTTTTATTTTTGCATTTTTCATATTTTTTTTCCTTTTTTATTCTCCTACTCTACCTTTTTCTCTCTTATTACCCTCTCTCTAGATATTGCAGGGTTTTTTTCTTTCTTTCTTTTGTTATTTTCCCAGTGTGTTTATGTGGTGTGTCTTTTGTCCACTTGCTTTTACTTTTTTGATGGTTATTCCATTGCTGTTTTTGTCTAACTGAGTGGGAGACAGCAACAGTGCCCATACGATACAACTACACCCACACCTCCTGAAGTTCACTTACTGAGTGAGGGCCACCACTGCCTTATGCACCAACTGGCCAATGATAAATGACCACCACAGAGAGCCTGACTCACCCTTAACTGCTCTTCACAAACAGTTAACGGAGATCAAAATACAACAATGTCACAATGTCTTGGAGACAACAGATCATCACAGTCCACACAAAGAAGCAAGTTAAAGTAGGAGAAACAAGAGAGCAGGATACAGAACCAGAACACATCCCTGAGGAAGAACCAGGATTGGAACTCCCTGATAAGGAATTCAAAAAATTATATTTAGGTATCCTCAAAGGATTGTGAAACAGATCAAGTAAAGCACTGAAAAAATTAAGGAAAACAGAGACAAAACTCTAGAACAATTTTGGAAGAAAATATAAGAACAAAATGACAAAATAAATGAAGAGGTGGAAATAATACAAAATCTACACACAGAAATCCAGAAGATTAATACTAAATTTTCAGAAATAGATAAGACACTGAATGAGCAAAGGAGCAGAATTGAATCAGTGAAAGACAGAATTAGGGAGATTGAAGGCAAATACCTAAACACTTCTTTAGAAATGGATAAATCAGAAAAAATATCAAAACAAAATGAAGAAAGCCTAAGGTTCCTGTGGGATACCATCAAAAGGAATAACCTACATGTAATCAGAATTCCAGAACAGGAAGAGACAAATAAAATGACCGAGAAAAAATGTCAAAGATTTGTTGGATGAGAACTTCCCTGATATGATGAAAGATGAGACTATATCCATTCAGGAAGTCCAGTGAACCCCAAACAGGATAGACCCCAAAAGAAAATCATCAAGACATACCATCATCAAACTCATCAAACCCAAAGATAAAGAAAGAATGCTGAAAGCAGCATGGGAAAAACAAAAAGTTACTTAAAAAGGACAACCAATAAGAAAAAACTCTGATTTCTCACAGAAACCATACAAGTGAGAAGGCAATGGGATGGGTATATATAAAACCCTGAAAGAGAAAACTTTCCAACCAAGAATTATATACCCAGCAAAATTGTTCCTCAAATATGATGGTGAAATTAGGAGATTTCCAGACTAGCAGAAATTAAGAGAATTTGTTAAAAACCAGACCAACCTTACAAGAGATACTAAAAGGGGTCCTTTAAACAGAGAACCAATAACAACAAACAACAAACAATGATTAATACACAAGAGGACATAACCCAGAAACCAACACAGCTATGGAAGTATCAAAGTAAAATAAGATTACAAGATTATAAACAGGGAGCAGAGACATCAATTGGCAAATGAGGACAACTACAATCCAAAAAGAGGGGGAAAATAGTGTAATTACAGAACTTCTAAATGGTGAGGAAGTCAAGAGAGTTGCAAGACAGAATGGACTATTCTAAACTCAGGGAGAAAATTATAAATCACCGGGTAACCTCAAAGAAAAATGACAAACCTTCACATCACAATAAAAAAGAGGACAAGCTCAAATATTTAGCAAATACTAAAGCAACAGCAACAAACAAAATGATAACATGATTCATAAACATAATGAGCTCAGCACAGAAAATGATATGGAACAAAGAAACCAGGAACACCATGAAAAAATACATAACAAAATGACAGCAATAAATTCATACCTGTCAATAATTACACTGAATGTCAATGGATTAAATGTACCACTCAAAAGATGGAAAGTTGCAGACTGATATGAAAACATAACCCATCAATATGCTGTCTACAATAGACACACCTTGGAGACAAAGAGAAAAATAGACTAAAAATCAAAGGTTGGAAAAAGATATGTCAAGCAAATGGCAACCAAAAAAGAACAGGAATGGCAACATTAATTTCTGATCAAATTGACTTTAAGACAAAAACCACCATATGAGACAAGGAAAGACATTATATAATGACTAAAGGATCAATTGAACAAGAAGATATAACCATAATAAATATGTATGGACCTAATGAAAGAGCCCCAAAATATATAAATCAGACTTTAAAAGAGTTGAAAAGGCAAAGAGATGACTCCACAATCATAGTGGGAGACTTTAATACACCACTTTCAATGAGAGATAGAACAACTGGAAAGAAACTCAACAAAGATGCAGAAGAGCTAAACAATACAATCCACCAAGTTGACTTTATATACATCTACAGAACACTTCACCCAACAACAACACAATATACATTCTTTTCCAACGCACATGGAATATTCTCCAGGATAGACCATATGTTAGGCCATAAAGCCAAGCCTTAATAAATTTAAAAACACCGAAATACTGCAAAGCATCTTCTGTGATCAAAATGCTGTCAAATTAGAAATCATCAATAGTAAGATCGATGGAAAAAGGGCCAACACATGGAAACTGAACAACATCCTCCTTAAAAAAGACTGGGTAAGAGAAGAAATAATATTGAAATTCAAAAATTCCTTGAATCAAATGAGAATGATAACACAACATACTAAAATCTTTGGGACACAGCAAAAGCAGTGATCAGAGGCCAATTTATAGTAGTAAATGTGCACATCAAAAAAGAAGAAAGAGCCAAAATCAACACTTTAAACCAACATCTCCAACAATTAGAAAAAAAAAAACAGCAAGAAAAGCCTAGAGTCACCAGAAGAAAGGAAATAATAAAGATTTGAGAAGAAATCAATGAAACACAAAATAGAAAGACAACAGAAAAAATCAACAAGATGAGAAGTTGGTTTTTTGAAAAGATTAATAAATTTTACAAACCACTGGCAAATTTAACAAAGGAAAAGAGGGAGAGAATACAAATAACATAAATAAGAACTGAAATGGGCAACATCACAATAGAACCAACAGAAATAAAAAGGATAATATCAGGATACTATGAAGAACTGTACTCCAACAAATTTAAAAACCTGGAAGAAACAGACAGATATCTAGAAATACACCAGTTACCTAAACTATCACAGACTGATGTGAAAAAGTTGAACAGATCCATAACAAAAGAAGAAATTGAAGAGGTCATCAAAAAATTAGCAACAAAAAAAGTCCTGCTATAGACAGTTTCACTGGAGAATTCTACGAAACATTCAGAGAACTGACACCAATCCTACTCAAACTATTCCAAAACATAGAAAAGGATGGAATCCTCCTTAACTCATTTTATGAACAAGCATAACCTT
>NW_006922272.1:940368-952364 GCF_000298275.1 Orycteropus afer afer | reverse complement strand
CATATCTGACAAGGGACTTATCTCTAGAATTTATAGAAAACTCTAAAACCTCAACAACAAAAAGAAAAATAATCCAGTTAAAAAATGGGCAGAAGACATGAATAGACACTTCACTAAAGAAATGTTCAGGCGGCCATCAAACACATGAAGAAATGCTCACAATCATTAGACATTAGAGAGAGGAAAATCAAAACAACAATGAGATACCATCTTGCCCCAGCACTAGCAGCAAAGTTCAACAAGACAGAAAATAATAAATGCTGGCAAGGATGTAGAGAGATTGAGACTCTCATACACTGCTAGTGGGATTGTAAAACGAAAGCAGTATGGTTGTCCCTTAAAAATCTGGAATTAGAAATATCATTTGACCCAGCCATCCCATTACTAGTTATATATACTAAAGAAGTGAGAGCCAGGACAAGAACAGATATATACACACCCATATTCATCACAGCACTACTTACAATAGCAAAAAGATGGAAACAATCTAGGTACCCATCAACAGAAGAATGGATAACCAAACTATGCTCATACACACAATGGAATACTATGCAACCCTAAAGAATAAAGTAGAATGTACAAAACACCGCATAATGTGGATGAACTTGAAGGACATTATGTTGAGTGAAATAAGTCAATCACAGAAGGACAAATATTGTATTAGTCCATTATTGTAAAAAGTCAAGGAAAGGTTTATATATGGAAGGAAATTTTCTTTGTTGGTTACCAGGGATGGGAGGGGAAGGAAGGGAACACTGTTAGATAGATATAGACAAGTGTTGATTTGGGTGAATAGAAGGGCAATGTACTAAATGTGAATGATCAACACGGTGGCACTGAGGAAGAGGAAGACACAGAGAGGTACATGGGAGGTACAGACAACAAAGGTGAACCCTTTTGCACATACAGTACTGCATTGTGAGTGAAGGCAAACATGGATATATGGGTGGATAGATGGGTGGACAGGCTAAACTATTAAGTATGTCAATGCAGGGTGGTGGGAGGGTGCCTAAGACCATTACAGGTTGGTAGACAATGGTTCTACAAATGTATTGGTATGTTCTGTAAGAATTCCCAGGTATATAGTAGAGCTGACAGGGGACAAGGTTGTAGTCACTTCTTGGTCACAGCCAGCTACCCAGAGGGAGTGAGTAGTTGGATCCGTGGTCTTGGGACCATAGTCGCAGGGGACATCAAATGCTCAATTGACATAACATACTACACTAAACATTGTTTCAAATCCTACTTTGGTGAGTAGTGACTGGGATCTTAAAAGCTTGGAAGCAGCCATCTAGATGCAATGATGGGTCTCTCCTTGTCCAGAGCAAAGAATGAAGAAAACCAAAAATTCATGGAGACAATTAGTCCAAGGGACTGGTATACCATGTGATCCTCAGCCTATACAAGTAAGAGACCAGAAGAACTAGATAGTGCCTGGCTACCACTGTCAACCACTCAGAGGGCAATCTATGTAGGAGATCCTGGATAGAGTGGGAGAACAATGTGAAACAAAACTCAAAATCATTGAAAAAAAAAAATAAAGGGGGGGAGGAGACCAGGTTTGCTGGTCTGATAGAACCTGATGGAACCACTGAGATTATGGTCCCTTGCTGCCCTTCAGGTCTGGAATTGAACCCACTCCTGTGGTTTCCAGGCAAACAAAAGACAGGCATATGAGGTAAATACATTAGGTAGATACACTCCTTGGAGAGAACAATCATGGGAGAATAGAAGGGCTGTGTATGCACAGGGACAGCTCAGGGGGCTGGACTGCATAGAGGAAGGACACAGGGAAGAGGTTACTATGGGGAGGAAGTGGGAAGTGGGAGGGGAGCTGTTGCATTGTGGTAAATTGTAGTCAATGTCATGAGACAAAAGTGTATGTGAGCTGCGGTATAAAAAGTGAATTTTCTCTGCAAACTTTTACCCAAATCACAATTAAAAAAAAGAAAACAACAACAACAACAACAACCCCACTATCACCAAGCTATTGAATGTCCTCCATACAATATTGGCTAACAAGTTTTAATGGCCCCTTATTTGTTTTGTGAACCCAAATACCAAAATGGAAGAAAAAGTTGTCCTTGCAGAAATGGCTACAAACACTGAAAGGATCAATCACTCAGAAGTTATTATGTGCCTTTCTCTCAAGCACTTCAAAAACAGCAAATTGGGGGGTGGGGGGTGGGAAGAGGGCAGAGACTCCTCTCTGAAACTAAGTAAGATGATTTCCAAGGGCCTAGGCTGTTTTCAATACTATGATTCTAAAATCCTAGTGTTCAAACCAGAGTCCTGGGTAGCGCAAACGGTCAATGTGCTCAGTTGCTAACCAAAAGGTTGGAGGTTTGAGTCCATCCAGAGCCCCTTGGAAGACAGTCCTGATGATTTATTCCCCCAACAAACAGACATTGAAGACCCTACAGAGCACAGTTCTACTTTGATACACATGGGGTTGCCACGAGTCTGAATTGACTTGACAGCAACTGGGTACTTGTAGTGCTCAAACCTGCTTCATTGTTTCAGGTGAAGAAAGTCATAGGTTGCACCAAGTATAGTAACTGCACACATATAAAAAGAGTCTTTGGAAAGATCATTTTAACAATCACATTTTATATCATTTCCCTAAACTGAATCATGTTCTCAGCCTTCGTTCCAGGCAAAGAGGACACAGAAAACTAACAGGAGATATAATCACAGATCACACACTTGCAACGTGGGTGTGAGAAACCGTTTCCAGGGAGAAAATCACAAACATACCGATGCACCCAAAATATGCATATTAGCAGGGAATCCATTGGGTAAGGCTGGCAAGAGCATCAGGATTTTATTCTCAAGGAAATGAAGTGGGTAAGGAATCTCCCCAAATGTCAATCTATCTTCTTACCATCTGAACAATACTGAGCATATTGTGTGCAGTTACAATATGGCATTTAAAAGGAGGTCAAGGAACATTTTCTCCATGAGTTTTGATATAAAGTCAAGATGGCAGGGGTTCCTTAAATAGTAAAATTGAAGTGGGGGCATAGCAACACAGGCTCACTGACTCACCCACAGTAAAACACAAATGCCCCCACAAAGAACAGTGGTCTCAGCAAGTCGTGATTTTTTGCAGTGGTTTCAGCACCTAGAAGGGTATGGCATCATGCTAAGCTTGAAGTGAGAGCTCAGTAAATGTTAGTGGAATATGAAATGCCTTCAAAGAAGGGAGTGAAAATCCAGTGCAACTCAGTCTTGGCTAAGCAATTTTTTTCTTTTGGGAGGGGGGACGTGGATAAAAAGCAGAATCTTAGGTATCATTAGAACTTTTCAAAGGCCACATATATTTAACTGATACTATAGAATACCATAGATGTATTTGCATAAATAGTCATGTTTATTTGCTTGTGTTTTCACAGATAGCACCAACTATTTTCAGACAATTTCCAACAGAAAGTGATCATATTTACTATTTTTAAATTTTGGCACTACTGATTTCCTCTCTGCTTAGTATTTTTTAATAGTGGTAGTCCAGCCTAAAGGACAATGAAAAAGGAAGAAGAACTGATGTATTCAATCTGTGGTGTTATTGAAGAATACTGAGTATACCATTCACTTCCAAAATAAAAAACCTAATCAGTCTGAGAAGAAATACAACCAGAATGCTCCTTAGAGAGAGGGTAGTGAGACTTCAACTTGCTCACTTTGGACTTATAATCAGGAGAGGCCAATCACTCAAAAAGGACATTGTGTTCAGTGCAGCAGAGAGTCAGCAAAAGTGAGTGAAATACTTAATGAGATGTCCTGACACAGCCACCACAACAACGGACCCAGACACCAATGATCATGAAGATGGTACAGGACTGGGCACAGGTTCACTCTGTTCACACCTAAGGTTGCCACGAGTCTCAATAGCAATTAATAAGAAGCCCAGCCAAATCCACGACGCATAAATACTGTCACTGCTGGTTTCTGTTCTTTCAACTCATCTGCTCCTACCCCTGCTGAGGTGAGAAGCCTTTGAACACTGCTACTCCTTTACACGTCTCTGTTCCAGACCTGGCATGCTGCCACCACCTCAAACTAACTCACTGCTGTCGAGTTAGATCCGACTCATAGCGACCCCTCCTTGGGTTTCCGAGGCGGTATCACTATGGAAATAGATTGCCCAACCTTCCTTCCGAGGAGTGGCTGGTGGGTTTGAACCTCCAGTCTGGGTAGCAATCAAATGCCTTAGACTCCCCAAGTGAGTCCAAGCAAGTGGACAGCCATTTTACTTTTTCCATATCTCTGAAAAAACATCCTGTACCTCATTCCACAGTGATTCATTCCACAATTTACTCTCAGGAAATCACCCTTAATGTCTGAATAGTTTAAATCCAACTCCTTGTAATTAGATCCTCAATCAAAATATCACAATTTATTTTCTTTTGCATACCTCTCAGATCAGTATTGCACCATTACTTTGGCAGCTCTAGAGAAAGGATCCTGTTGTTATGTGCCATCGAGTCAGACCCGACTCATAGCGATCCCTCCTTGGGATTCCGAGGTGGTAACTCTATGGAAGTAGATTGCTCAACCTTCCTTCCAAGGAGTGGCTAGTGGGTTTGAACTGCCTGCCTTCTGGTTAGCAGTCAAGCGCCTTCGGCACTACGTTACCAGAGCTCCTAGAAAGGATCCTAGGTAGGGGAAAAGTGAGTTGTAATCTTTTTTTGTTTTATTATGAAAGCTCAAAGGAAACAGGGCTATGATTTTGTCATTCTAGAAGTTTTCCAATTGGTAAACACCCATATCATTAAAATGTATTATACACAAAACAGTTATTTTTTGAATTAAATAATTACCAGAGTATATACACTTTGTTACTGCATGTAGGCAGATAGAAACAGCCTTCAGGGATAGCAATGAATGATTCATCCTAACCCCTAAATTAGATAGTAAAGAGTATATGAATAATAGCTTTACATTCAGTTTTGCAGTAGTCTGTCAAATAGTTATCTCTTGATAAACATACATTAAACAGATCCTGAGATATTTGCACATAGTAAAATTAACTAATTGAATTTAATGTAGGGGTTTTTGTATGTTGGGAGAACAAAACAAAAGTTTTATGGGAGAAATATGCATAACCCTTAAAGTGAAGATTTATTGTATAATTTTGAAACCTGAGTAATGTTTAAAAGACCCTATCAGCCAGTTTTACAAATTTCTCTTAGATGTGCCAGTACTACAAGTTTAATTTGATGGTGGTTGTTGTTAGGCACGAGTAGGTTCTGACTCAGAGTGACCCTATGTACAAAAGAACTGAACACTGCTGAGTCCTGCACCATCCTACAATCCTTGCTATATTTGAAGCCCATTGTTGCACCCAGTGTGTCAGTTCATCTCCTTGAAGGTTTTCCTCTTTTTCACTGTCCCTCTTCTTTACCAAGCATGACGTCCTTTTCAAAAGTAGGTAAGATGAAGGCTCCTCATCCTCGTTTCTAAGGAGTATTCTGGCTGTATGTCTTCCAAGGTAGATTTTCCGCTTTACTGGCAGCCCATGGTATATTTGATATTCTTTGCCAACCCCATAATTGAAAAGCATCAATTATTCTTTGGTCTTCTTTATTCATTGTCCAGCTTTTGCGTGCATATGAGGCAACTGAAAATACCATGGTGTAGGTCAGAGGTATCTTCCTCCTCAAAGTGATGCCTTTGCTTTTTTTTGGGGGGGGGTTATCCTTCACATATTGGAATACCCTCTCATCAGACTGATAGTTTCCCTCTTTTTTTTCCTTCCTATTTTCACTATGTCTTGAATGATTTAGTTTTTTTCTTTTACTTTTTTAAGGCAAAAATATTTCTGAAATTATGTAATTCACATAATATTAAAAAAAAAAACCTCTCCATTCCTTTCCCCCCATCTAAGTGTTTATCTGAATGCATTGTCCTATTCTAGATATTTCATAAAAGTGGAATCATAACTTTGTCATTTTCTTTGTCTGATGAGTCCTCTCTTAAGTGACACCCACACAGAGGACTTAGAATTTGCATCCGATGGCACCCCAGCATGTGTTCAGTGTAAAGCTTTCAGAGTCCAGTAGGTGAGGCCTCGAGTCAAAGTCCTGGCACTTTGTATCTGTATGACCTTGGGCAAATTACTAACTTTCCTGGACTTTATTCTTCATCTGTAAGCTGAAAATCTACAAGTCACTGAGAGGAGCTGTGGGGATTAAATGAGATATCTACAAGTGCTTATATTTAAGGGGTAGATATTAATTTTTGTCAGGCAGATCTTGAGTTTAACATTTTCACCTGCCCTGTACAACTCAGAATGGGTTGAATATTTTCAGCTTCCATGTTCAAGATAGGGTGTTGCTTCCCCTTTCACATTTTTTAAAAAATGCATTTTATTGAAATATAACTTATGTACTGTGAAATACACAAAACTAAAATGACATGGGTCAATGTTTTTTTTTTTTTTTTCAGTGTTCCCTTCCCTCTCCTCCCACCCCTGGTAACCAACAAAGAAAGTTTCCTTCCAGATATAAACCTTTCCTTGACTTTTTATAATAATGAACTAATGCTATGTTTGTCCTTCTGTGATTGACTTATTTCACTCAGCATAATGTCCTCCAAGTTCATTCATGTTGTGCATTGGTTTTCAGAGTCTACATTATTCTTTGGGCTGCATAATATTCCATTGTGTGTATGTACCATAGTTTGGTTATCCATTCTTCTGTTGATGGGCACCTTGGCTGTTTCCATCTTTTTGCTACTCTAAATAGTGCTGTGATGAACATGGGTGTGCATATATCTGTTCTTGTCCTGGCTCTCACTTCTTTAGAATATATACCCAGTAATAGGATTGCTGGGTCAAATGGTATTACTAATTCCAGCTTTTTAAGGAATCACCATACTGTTTTCCACCCACAGTGGTTGTATCATTTTACAGTCCCACCAGCAGTGTATGAGAGTCTCAATCTCTCCACATCCTTGCCAGCATTTATTATTTTCTGTCTTGTTGAACGTTGCTATTAGTGCTGGGTGAGATAGTATCTCATTGTTGGTTTGATTTGCATCTCTCTGATGGCTAATGATCATAAGCATTTTTTCATCTATTTGCTGTCCGCCTGAATATCCTCTTTGGTGAAGTGTCTATTCATGTCTTCTGCCCATTTTTTAATTGGGTTAATCTTTTTGTTGTTGAGGTGTTGGAGTTTTCTATGAATTTTAGAGATAAGTCCCTTGCAAGATATGTAATTATCTACAAGTAAGAATTTGTTGCTGTCATTTTGTTATGTGCTTTTTCATAGTGTTGATTTCTTTGTTTCATATAATTTTCTCTGCTGAGCTCATTTTGTTTATGAATTGTGATATCACTTCCTTCGTTTCTGTTGTTCTAGTAATTGCTAAATATTTGTGCTGCTCCTCTTTTTTCTTTGCATGTGAAGGTTTATCATTTTTCTTTGAGATTACCCTGTGATTTATCATTTTCTTCCCAAGATTAGAACAGTCCATTCTATTTTGTAGTTGTCCTGACTTCCCTACCATTTAGAAGTTCTATAATTACATAATTTTTTCCCTCTTTTTGGTTTGTAGTTGTCCTCATTTGTCAATTGATGTCTCTGGTTCCCTGTTTACAATCTTGTAGGCTTATATACTTTATATACTTCTATAACTGGGTTGGTTTCTGGGTTATGTCGTCATGTGTGTTAATTGTCGGTTGTTGTTTGCTGTTGTTGGTCTCTGTCCAAAGGACTCCTGTTAGCATCTCTGGTAAGATTGGTCTGGTTTTAACAAATTCCCTTAATTCCTCCTTATCTGCAAATGTTCTAATTTCACCAACATATTTGAGGGACAATTTTGCTGGATATATAATTCTTGGTTGGAAATTTCTCTCTTTTAGCGTTTTATGTATACCATCCCATTGTCTTCTCGCCTGCATGGTTTCTGCTGAGAAACCCAAGCTGTATTATTGGTTGCCTCTTGTAAGTAACTTTTTGTTTTTCCCATGCTGCTTTCAGGATTCTTTCTCTGTCTTTGGTTTTGGTGAGTTTGACAATGATATGTCTTGGTGATTTTCTTTTGGGGTCTATCCTATCTGGGGTTCATTGGACTTCTTGAATGGATTTATTCTCATCTTTCATCATACCAGGAAAATTCTCTTCCAACAAATCTTCGATAATTTTCTCTGTGGTTTTCTTTTTCTCTTCCTGTTCTGGAATTCCAGTTACAGGTAGGTTATTCCTTTTGATGGAATCCCACATGAACCTTAGGCTTTCTTCATTTGGTTTTGATCTTTTTTTCTGATTGATCTCCTTCCAAAGAAGTATTGAGGTATTTGTCTTCAATCTTACCAATTCCGTCTTCCATTGATTCAATTCTACTCCTTTGCCTGTTCAATGTGTTATTTCTGAAAATTTAGTATTAATCTTCTGGATTTCTGTCTGTAGATTTTGTATCATTTCTAATTTTTCATTTATTTTGTCATTTTGTTCTTGTATTGTCTTTCGAAATTGTTCTCGGGTTTTCTCTGCATTTTCCTCAATTTTGTCAGTATTTTTCTTGATATGTCCTCAATTTGTTGAAGAGACCTAAATATAATTCTTTTGAATTCCTTATCAGGGAGTTCCCATCCTGCTTCTTTCTCAGGGATTGTGTTTTGGGTCTGTATCCTGGTCTGTTTCTCTTGCTTTATTTTGCTTCTTTGTGTGGACTGTGATGCTCTTTGCCTTCAAGGCATTGTGACATTTTTGTGTTTATATTTAACTGGTGATTGTATGTTAGAGTGACTTGCCCACAATTTTCATTTTGTTTGTTTGTATGTTATCTTCGTAAGCACAGTACAATGTTGTCCTCCTCTATTCGCTAGTTGGCAGCACTTATACACCTGTCTCCTTTCCCATTGTCAGCCTCCCATATGTTCCTGCCATCCTTGGCAAATGGATCCTATTCTTAGATGCCTGGAATCCGAATGAAAATGCTGTCACTTTAAATATCCAAAATGGCTGCCACTTGTAAACATTCAAAATCCTTGGTCACTTCAAATATCCAATAAGGTTGCTGCTTCCAAAAATCAAAATGGCTGCACCCTCCAGACAGCCAAATGTCCACAGTTCAGGTTGTCTTCCTCCTTGTTGTTTCCCTTCCTAGTCATAGGCTACCAGTGCAGTCATCCCTTCAGCCCTTGGCAACCAGGGCTGGTCAATTCTCAGGTCCCAACACCACTTGGAAATATTCAGGCTGTTGGTCCCATCACAGTAGCTGACAGTCCACTGCTCTGACTATCTCCATACTCACTGTTTTCATTCAAGATTTTCCACTAGTTGGTGCCTAATCCACTTCTGTATACTTCCTTTCAAAGCCAGGGCTCCAGGATTATCTTCTGTATCTCTGGCAATTAGTTTCTCTTTTCCTTTTTTTTTTTACCGATGTAGTTATTATAGTATTAGATAAAATACATATTTTTCTCTTTTCATTTTTGAAGAGGGTCTGTGTAGCTTGTCTGCCTATTCCACCATCTTACTGGAAGTCCCCATGTATTTGCTTTTTAACACTTTACAGAGGTCTTTTGCAGCAAATTTGCTCAATTCAATATGCTGTTTGGTTTCTTGACTGCTATTTCCATGAGTGTTGATTGTGGATCCAAATAAAATGAAATTCTTGACAACTTCACACTTTTCTCTATTTATCATGATGTTGCTTACTGGTCCAGTTGTGAGGATTTTTGTTTTCTTTATGTTGAGGTGTAATCCATACTGAAGGCTAATTACACCATAATAAGGTGTAATCCGTACTACAGTCTTTGATCTTCATCAGTAAGTGCTTCAAGTCCTCTTGGCTTTCACCAAGTAAGATTGCGTCATCTGCATATTGCAAGTTAACGAGTTTTCCTTAATCCTGATGACGTGTTATTCTTCACATAGTCTAGCTTCTCAGAGTATTTGTTCAGGAGACAAATTGAATAAGTATGTTGAAAGGACACAACACTGATAAAAATTTTCCTAATTTTAAACCATGCAGTATCCCCTTGTTCTATTTGAACAATTGGCTTTTGGACTGCATGAGCGTAATTAAGTCTTCTGGAATTCCCATTCTTCGCAATGACATCCATAATCTGTTATGATGCACACAGTTGAATGCCTATGCATAGTCAATAATAATAAAAAAAATGTAAACATCTTCCTGCAATTCTCTGATTTCAGCCAAGATCCACCTGTTATCGGCAATAATATCCCTTATTCTATAGTTTCTTCTGAAGCTGGCTTGAATTTATGGCCCTTTCCTATCAATATACTGCTATTGCCATTTTAAAATTATTTTCAGCATAATTTTACTTGCATGTGATATTAATATTGTACAGTGTGATATTGTTCAATGATTTCCACATTGTGTTGGATCACCTTTCTTTGGAATAGGCACATATATGAATCTCTTCTACTCAGTTGGTCAGATAACTGTCTTTCAAATTTCTTGGCATAGATTAGTGAGTGCTTCCAGGGTTGCATCTGTTTTTTGAAATATCTCAATTGGTATTCCATCAGTTCCTGAAGCCTTGTTTTTCACCAATGCCTTCAACATGCTTGGAATTCTTCCTTTAAAACCATCAATTCTTGATGATATACTACTTCCTGAAATGGGTGAACTTGACAATTCTTTTTGGTACAGTGACTCTGTGTATTCCTTCCATCTTCTTTTTTTACTTTTCACTTCATCATTCCTTCCATTCACTTTAGCAACTCTATCTTCAAGAGTAAGTTTCTGAGTCTCTTTTAACATCCAATTTGGTATTTTCTTTCTTTCCTGTCTTTTCAATGAACTTTTGCTTTATTCATGTATGATGACCTTGATGTCATCCCACCGCTCATCATCAAAAATGAAATGAAACACATAAAGATCAATATCCCGGGCATTAGTGAGCTGAGGCAGACTGGTATTGGCCATTTTGAATCAGATAATCAAATGCTTTGCTATGCCAGGAATGACAAATTGAAGAGGAATGGCATCACACTCACTGTTAAACAGAACATTTCAAGATCTATACTGAAGTATAATGCTGTTACTGAAAGAATAATGTCCACATGCTTACAAGGAAGACCAATTCATTTGACTATTATTCAAATTTATGTGCCATCAACTAGATCTAAAGATGAACAATTAAAGATTTTTACCAACTTCTGCAGTCCAAGATTGATAAGACATGCAACGAAAATGCATTGATAATTACTGGTGATTGGAAAGCAAAACTTGGAAACAAAGGCAAAGCACTAGTTATTGGAAAATATGGCCTTGGTGATAGAAATGACAATGGAGATTGTGTGACAGAATTTTGCAAGTCCGATGACTTGTTCATTGCAAATACATTTTTCAACAACATAAATAGCAGCTATACACATGTACCTTGCCAGATGGAATACACAGGGATCAAACTTACTACTTATATGGAGAGAGACAATGGAGAAGCTCAATATTATCAGACAAGGTCAGGTGCCAACTGCAGAACAGACTATTAATTGCTAATATACAAGTTCAAGCTGAAGCTGAAGAAAATCAAAATAATAGTAGGATCCAAGATGGTGGACTAGGCAGATACACTATCCAAACCCTCACCAACAAAGACTCAAAAAACCTAGTGAAATGGATACAGATGACAATTCTGGACACAGAGCTTCAAAGGAAAGGATAAAGAAGTAGATCAAATACCACTGAAAGGAAGAGACTGAAAGAAAATAGTGAATAAGAAGTGGTATACTGTCAACCCAGCACAGCACAGCCATTCTGCATTACTGCAAGCAGAGTTCCGATTGGAGCAGTAACCAGACAACCAGCCCCATTTGCCCAGAACTACACCAGCACCCTCAGTGATGACTGGGTGACTAGAGAGGTCTAACCTCCTCCCTTACCTTGCACCACATACCAGTAACCAAAGACATGCCCCCCTCCCACCCTGGCAGCGAAACTCTTTCCACTGCCAGTACTGTGCTACTTCTTTTTTGTCTTTCTAATTAGTTTTCTGGGAGCTCTGGTAGCATAGT
>NW_006922272.1:939383-939948 GCF_000298275.1 Orycteropus afer afer | reverse complement strand
GATGTTTTGAACAGCTAAGGAAGACAAACTTGTCTATCAGTTTGTTGCACTATGGTGGCAAGTTGCTGTGAGGCTTGAGGCTGTGCCACCAGCGTCTCAAATGCCAGCAGGGTTGCACATGGTGCACAGGTTTCAACATAGCTTACAGACTGAGACAGACTAGGAAGAAGGAAGAGGCCATCCACTTCTCAAAAAATTAGCCAGGAAAAACCTTACAAATAGCAGATAAACACTATCTGATACTTTACTGGGCAACTTTATGAATAGCCTCGAAACACTGGCTGATAGAGTGCAGGAAGACCAGCCCCTTAGGTCAGAAGACACTGAAAATACGAGTGGGAAAGAGCTGCATCATCAGTGAAGAACGAACCTTAATGATATGGATAAAGTAAACCTTTCTGGACCTCCATTTGCTGATGTGGCATGACTCAATTTGAGGAGAAACAGATGCAAATATCCATTAATAATTGGAACACAGAATGTATGAAGTATGAATCTAGGAAAATTGGAAGTTGTCAAAAATGAAATAAAATGCATAAAGATTGATATCCTAAGCATTAGTGAG
>NW_006922272.1:935175-938598 GCF_000298275.1 Orycteropus afer afer | reverse complement strand
GCACTGGGCAAATCAGCTGCAAAAGACCTCTTTCAAGTGCTGAAGAGCAAAGATGTCTCCTTGAGGACTAAAGTGCGCCTGACACAAGCCATGGTATTTTCAGTGGCCTCATAAGCATGTGAGAGCTGGACAATGAATAAGAAAGACCAAAGAAGAGTTGATGCTTGTGAGTTGTGGTGCTGGCAAAGAATGCTGAGAGTACTAAGTGCATCTGGAATGCTCCTTGGAAGAGAGAATGGCCAGACTTTGTCTAACCTACTTTGGTCATGTATGTTGTCAGAAAGGACCATTCCCTGGAGAAGGATGTCATGCTTGTTAAGGTGGACAGTCAATGAAAGAGGGGAAGGCCCTCAACAAGATGGACTGACACAGTAGCTGCAGTGATGGACTCAAGTATATCTAGAATCATGGAGCTGGCACAGGACTGGGAAGTGTTTCATTCTGCTGTGTGTAAGGTTGCTATGAGTTGGAAGTGACTCGACGACACCTAACAACAACAATTAGTTCTTCCCTCCTCCCCACCTCCCTTCTTTTCCTTTACTTTTTGTACTTTCTCTTCTCTTTGCCCATTTTCTTTTTTTTTTTTGGACCCTTAAGAGCAGACACCTCTACCCTTGCAGACCATGTGGTTTGCAAAATCCACCCTCACCCTTACCTGGTTGGAGTTGCATGCTCCTGTGGAGCAGTTCCTGTGCAGCTGTGTTTGGTGGCTGGCACCTTCCCCAGTACGGTGCTGTTTTTTTTTCTTTTGTCATTCTTTGATCTTCCCTCCTTTTCTTTTTTTTTCTTCTTCTTTATTATTTTCTTCCTCTTCATCCGCCCCACCTTTTTTTGGATTCTATGAAGCCCCCATCCTCTTCAGTCAGCAGCACCTTCCCCACCTGTCCATGAGCAGCACGGTGCCCTCTCCTAAAATGAGCTCCACATTCTCCCTGTAGATGTATTTGATGACTAACAATTACATCAGTTTTTTCTTTCTCTTTTTTCTCTTTTCCTTTCTTTTCAGTTCTTTCTTCCCCTTCCTTGTTTTCTTTTTATTTTTCCTTCCTCTCCCACCAGGCTTTTTCCTTTTTTTTTTTTTTTATCCTGATGAGTGTGCGCCTCGTACTTCACCACCTCCATGGTCAGTAACACTGCTGATCACCCTCTATATTTAGCAGTGTACACTCCCACAGAGTGAATGCCACATATCCACTGCAGCTCTGTTGGGTGGCTAGCATTTATGCCAGTACTGTGCCACCTTTGCTTTTTTTGTTATTTGTTTGTTTTCCTTCTTAGATCTCCCTTCCTTTCCCCTTCCCCCCCCCATTTTTCCTCTTATCCATCCCCCCCTTTTTTCTATCTTTCCCCAGCAGTTAGGAACCAGCCACTGTACCTGACAGTACATCTGCTGTCCCACACAGTATGCAAGTGCCACCATTCACTCCAGTACCACAGGATCAATGACAGACAGTTGTCAACACCTACCCAGACTATGCTCACTTACTCTGCATGATCAGTGATTGGAGACTCGCAACTGCACTCTCAATCACTACCACCTGGATACAGGTGGGGAGAGCCCCAGTGCTGCCAAACTAGCAATCAGAGTAACATCTGCCCTGTTGCCTAGACATATTAAAAGAAAATGAAACAAAATGTTTGGGTACTGTTGTTGTTGTTATGTGCCCTCGAGTCGGACCCGACTCATAGCAATCCCTTCTTGGGTTTCTGAGGCAGTATCACTACAGAAGAGATTGCCCAACCTTCCTTCCGAGGAGTGGCTGGTGGGTTTGAACCACCAGCCTTCTGGATAGCAGTCAAGTACCTTAGGAATTATACTACCAGAGCTCTTAAAGAGACAGCCCAGCTACTGGCAGGGAGCAGCTGGTGGGTTTGAACCACCAGCCTTGGGTGTGGCAAGTGACTGCCTGAGGCCAAAATACAAGCAGCAAATTAATAAAATAATACTACAATATCTCAGAAACAACACACAACTTCAAAACACACACAAAAAAAAGACAAGATGGCTCAAACAAGTGACCAAAATACAGGGCCATAAAATCTTTCAGAAGAAGAAATGCTATTGGAAATACTTGATAAGGATTTCAAAAGAATTATATTTAGGTACCTTCAATGGATTGAGAGAAAGGTCAAGGAAACTACAGACAAAATAAATCACAGCTATAACTCTAGAAGAATTAAAAAAAAAAAAAAAAATACAAGAACAACTTGATAAAATAAATAGAAAACTAGAAACTATACAAAAACAGTAAACAGAAATCCAGAATATTAATACTAAAATTTCAGAAATAGATAATACATTGATAAGACAAAGGAGTGCAACTGAATCAACAAAAAACATAATTAGTGAGATTGAAGACAAATCTCTTAATACTAATTTGTTAGAGGACGATCAGAAAAAAGAACAAAAAAAAAAAAAAAAAGGAAGAACCAGAAGAATTATGTAGGACTCCATTAAGTGGAATAAAATAAAAAAAATCAAAATTCCAAAAAAGGAAAAGACCAAAAAAAAAAAAAAAAACCAAGAAAATTGTTGAAGATTTTTGGAATAAAACTTCTTTAATATCGGGGACCAGATTGCTGGTCTGATAGAGCTTGGTGGAACCACTGAGACTATGGTCCCTAGCTGCCCTTCAGGTCTAGAATTGAACCCATGCCTGTGGCTTCCAGCCAAACAATAGACAGACTTATGAGTTGAACATTTACCTTAGGTAGATACACTCCTTGGAGAGAACAATCATGGGAGAAAGAAGGGCTGTTTATGCACAGGGAGACAGCTCAGGGGGCAGGAGTGCATGGAGAGATGGACACAGGGAAGAGGTAACTATCGGGAGGAAGCATGAGGGGAGATGTTGCATTGTAGTAAATTGTGGTCAATGTAATAAGACAAAGTGTATGTGAACTGCTGTATGGAAAGTGAATTTTCTCTGTAAATTTTCACCCGAATCACACACACACACAAAATCCCTAATATTATGACTGCTAGCCAGAAGGCTCTGGTTCAAACCCACCAGCCACTCCTCAGAAGGAAGGTTGGGCAATCTACTTCCATAGTGATACCACCTCGGAAACCCAAGGAGGGGTCTCTGAGTCAGGTTTGACTTGACGGCACATAACAACAACAACAATATCATGACAGGCAAGAAGATATGCATTCAAGAGGTTCAACAAAGCCCATATAGGATATATCCCAAAAGAAAATTACCAAGATATACCATGATCAGACTTTACAAAAACAAAGACTAAGAAAGAATCCTGAAAGCAGCTCAGGAAAAACAAAAAGTTACCTACAAATAGCAAACAGTAAGACTAAGTTCTGATTTCTTGGCAGAAACCATGAAGGCAAGAAGGCAATGAAATGACATATATACATGTATATATATGTATATGTATATATGTATATGTATATATATGTGTGTGTGT
>NW_006922272.1:909839-934993 GCF_000298275.1 Orycteropus afer afer | reverse complement strand
GCACATAACAACAACATATGTATATCACCCTGAAAGAAAAAAATATGTCAACAAGAATTGTATATCTAGAAAAATTGACCTTCAAATACAACAGCAAGATTATAACATTGTCAGCTAAAAAGTAATCTAGGAAATTTGCAAAACCAAACCAACCTTACAAGAAATGTTAAGGAGAGTCCTTCAGAGAACCAATAATAGCAGACAACAACCAAAGAGCAAGACACATGACAACATCATATATAGAAGTATCAAAAATAAAATAAACCTACAAACTAAAAATAGGGAACCAAAGATGTCAATTTGTACACACTGAAAACTACTAAGCAAAGAGAGGGAATAAATGATTTAGTTATAGAAATTCCAAATGGAGAGGAAGTCAAAATTATATAAAGATAGAACAGATGGATTTGAACTTAGGAAGATAATAATAAATTACAGCATAACCTCAAAGAAAATTAATACACATTCTTACCAAAATAACACAGAAGCTAATCATAAAGTATTTAAACATTAAAACAATTAGCAACAAAGGAAATGATGAGAAAATCATAAACAAAATGAACTCAACACCAAAAAATATATTAAACAAAGAAACCATTAACACCACACAAACACATGCACACACACACAAAAAAGCAAAATGGCAGCAATAAATTCATGGTTATCTATAATTACACTGAATATAAATGGATTAAATATACCAGTCAAGAGACAAAGAGTAGCAGAATGGATAAGAAAACATGGCCCATCAATATGCTGTCTACAAGAGACACAGCTTAGACACAAAAACCAAAATAAGCTAAAAATCCAAGGATGGAAAAACATATATCAAGCAGATTGCAATAAAAAAAGATCAGGAGAGGCAATACTAACTTCTGATAAAATATAGACTTTAAGGCAAAAATCAACAAAAGAGACAAGAAAGGACATTATATAATGATTAAAGTACCAATCGAACGAGAGAACACAACCATAATAAATATCTTCACACCCAATGAAAGAGCCCAAAAATATACAAATTGAACTTCAACCAAATTGAAGAGAGAAATAGAGAACTCCACAATAATAGTAGTTAACTTTAATACACTACTTTTGATGAAGGATAGAAAAACTAGAAAAATACTTGATAAACACATAAAAGAGGCAAATAACACAATCAATCAACTAAACCTCATAGATGTATACAGAACACTTCCCTCAACAGCAGCACAATATACTTTTGTTTCCAGTGTACATGGAACATTCTCCAAAATACACCATATGTCAGGCCATAAAGCAAACCTCAATAAACTAAAAAATACCAAAATACTACAAAACATCTGCTCAGGTCACAATACTAAAAATTAGAAGTCAAGCAAAAAAAAAAAAAAAATCCAAATACATGGAAACTGAGTAACACCCTGCTTAAAAACCACTCACAGGGTAGTAGAAGAAATAAAAAATGAACTCAAAAAATTAATTGACTCAGATGCCAACAAGAATTGTGTATCCAGTATGAACGAAAACACAACATGCTAAAATTTTGGGACACGGCAAAAGCAGGAATCAGAACGCGATTTTTAACAATAAACACACACATCAAAAAAGAAGGAAGAACTAAAATAAACACCTTTACCCAACATCTACAAAAATTATTAAGAGAACAGGAAAAAAGCCTACCATCACCAAAAGAAAGGAAATAACAAAGATTTGTGCAGAAAAAAAGTGAAACAGACTCAATAAGACTAGAAGTTCATTCTTTAGAAAGATTAATAAAATTGACAAACTACTGGCAAATTTAGCAAAGGAAAAAAGAAGATGCAAATAATACAAATGAGAAATGAAATAGGCAATGTCGCAACAGAAACTACTGAAATAAAAAAGATAATAACAGAATACTATGAAGAACTGGACTCCAACAAATTTGAAAACCTAGAATAGTCAAATTTCTAGAAACACGCTACCTACCCAAATTAACACAATCTGAGGTCTACCTCAGATTCACCACAAAAGAAGAAATCAAATAGGCCATTAAAAAAAAAAAAAAAAAATCTCCCAACCAAAAAAAATGTCCTGGTCCAGACAGTTTCACCGGCCAATTCTATCAACCATTTAGAGAGGAAGTGATAGTAAATATACCCAAATTACTCTATAACATCGAGAAAGATGGAATACTTCCAAATTCATTTTATGAAGCAAGCATAACCTTTATACCAAAACCAGGCAAAGACATCACAAAAGAAGAAAATTATAGATCACTATGACTTATAGATTATGAACATTGATGCAAAAATTCTCAGCAAAATCCTAGCCAACAGAATCCAACAACATATGAAAAAAATAATATGTCACAAGTGAGTGAAATTCATAGCATGTATGCAAGAAAATGCAAGAGCCAAAATATGACCCTGATTATATCCCACCTGAATTTAGAGACCATCTGAAGAACAGATTTGATGCACTGAACACTAATGACTGAAGATCAGATGAGTTGTGGGATGACATCAAGAACATCATATATGAAGAAAGCAAAAGGTCATTAAAAAGACAGGAAAGAAAGAAAAGACCAAAATCAATGTGAAAAAAGACCCTGAAACTTGCTTTTGAACAGAGAATAGCTAATGCAAATAGAAAAAATGATGAAATAAAAGAACTGAACAGAAGACTTCAAAGCGTGAGTCAAGAAGCCAAAATGAAGTATTATAATGACACATGCAAAGATCTGGAGTTAGAAAACCAAAAGGAAAGAATATGATCAGCATTTCTTGAGCTGAAAGAACTGAAGAAAAAACTCAAGCCTCAAGTTGCAATATTGAAGGATTCTAAGGGCAAAATATTGAACAATGCAAGAAACATCAAAAGAAGGTGGAAGGACTACCAAGAGTCATTGTACCGAAAAGAACTGATCGATGTTCAACCATTTCATGAGGTAGCATATGATCAAGAATCAGTGGTACCAAGGAAGAAGTTCAAGCTGCACTGAGGTATTAGTGAAAAACAAAGCTCTAGGAATTGACAGAATACCAGTTGAGATGTTTCAACAAATGGATGGAGTGCTGGAGGCACTCACTTGCTTATGCCAAGAAATTTAGAAGACAGGTAACAGGGCAACCAACTAGAAGATATCTATATCTGTACCCATTCCAAAGAAAGGTGATCCAACAGAATATAGAAATTATTGAAGAATACTGTTAAAATCATTTGCAAGTGAAATTTTGGGAAGATGATTTAAAAAAAGGTTGCAACAGTTTTTTGACAGGCAACTGCCAAAAATTCAAGCTGGATTCAGAAGAGGATGGGAACAGGTGATATGATTGCTGATGTCACATAGGTCTTGGCTGAAAACAAAAAATATCAGGAAGATATTTACCTGTGTTTTATTGACTATGCAAAGCCATTTCACTGTGTGGATCATAACAAATTATGGACAACAATGTGAAGAATGGAAATTTCAGAACCCTTAATTCTGCTTATGAGAAACCTGTACATAGACCAAGAGACAGTTGTTTGTCATACTACTTACCTACACTAACACAGACTGAGGTGGGAAATCTGAACAGACCCATAACAAAAGAAGAAATTGTACTGGTCATAAAAGTCCTGGCCCAGAATGTTTCACTGGAGAATTCTACCAAACGTTCAGAGAAGACTTAACACCAATCCTACTATTCCAAACTATTCCAAAACATACTAAAGGATGGAATCCTCTCAAATTCATTTTATGAAGGAAGCATAACCTTGATACCAAAACCAGGGAAAGACATCACTCAAAACTACAGACCAATATCCCTCATGAATATAGATGCAAAAATTTTCAACAAAATCCTAACCAATAGACTCCAACAACATATCAAAAAAATCATTCATTATGACCAAGTGGGGTTCATATCAGGTATGTAAGCATTCTTACATACCTGATTCAACATTAGAAAATCAATTAACATCATCTATCACATAAATAAAACAAAGGAAAAGAACCACACAATCATATCAATTGATGCAGAAAAGGCATTTGATAAAATTCAATACCCATTCCTGATAAAAACTTTCAGAAATACAGGAATAGAAGGGAAATTACTCAACAAAATAAGGCCATATATGCAAAATCAATAGGCAACATTATTCTCAGTGGGGAGAGACTGTAACCATTCCCCTTGCAAACAGGAACTAGAGAAGAATGCCATCTTCCACCACTTCTATTCAACATTGCATTGGAAATCCTAGCCAGGGCAATAAGGCAAGAAGGGAAATCAAAGGCATCCAAATTGGAAAGGAAGAAGTCAAACTATCCCTGTTTGGTGATGATATAATCCTATACATAGAAAACCCAAGAGACTCAGCAAGAAAACTACTGAAACTAATTGAGAGATTTAGCATAGTGGTGGTATACAAGATCAACATCCAAAAATCAGTTGGATTCCTCTACACCAGCAAAGAGATTGCAGAAAAGGAAATAAGAAAATCAATACCATTTACAATAGCTACCAAAAAAATGAAATATGTGGGAATAAATCTTACCAGGGACACAAAAGATCTCTTCAAAGAAAACTATAAAAGACTACTTCAAGAAACCCTAAGAGATCCACACAAATGGAAGAACATCCCATGCTCATGGATAGGAAGAATGAACATTGTGAAAATGTCAATACTACCCAAAGCAATCTATACATTCAATGCAATCCCAATCCAGATCCCATCAACATTCTTTAAGGATATGGAAAAACCAATGACTAACTTCATATGGAAAGGAAAGAGACCTTGGATAAGCAAAGCACTACTGAAGAAGAACAAAGTAGGAGGTCTCACACTGATGGATCTAAAACCTACTATACAGCCACAGTAGTCAAAACTGCCTAATATTGGTACAATGACAGACACATAGACCAGTGGAATAGAATTGAGAACCCAGAAATAGATCCATCAACCTTTGTTCAGCTGATTTTTGACAAAGGGCTGAAATCCATTAAATGAGGAAGAGACTGTCTCTTTAACAAATGATGCTGGCAAACTGGATTTCATTTGCAGAAAAATGACATGAAATCCATACCTCACACCATACACAAAAACTAACTCCAGATGGATCAAAGACTTAAATGGGAAACCTAAAACTATAAAGTTCTTGAAGGAAAAACTAGGGGCAAATCTAAGGGCTGTAATATACGGCATAAACTATCTATCAAGCATAACCTAAAATACACAAACAGTAGAAGATAAACTAGATGAATGGGATCTTCTAAAAATTAAAATTTTATGTGCTTTAAAATATTTCTCCAAAAGAGTAAAAAGAGATTGGGAAAAAATATTTGGCAATGACATATCTGACAAGGGACTTATCTCTAAAATTTATAGAAAACTCCAACACCTCAATAACAAAAAGACAGACAATCCAATTAAAAAATGGGCAGAATACATGAATAGACATGTCACCATAGAGGATATTCAGGCAGCCAACAAACACAAGAAGAAACGTTCACCATCATTAGCCATTACTCAATGCTGTTGAGTTGGATCTGACCATACCAACCCCTCCTTGGGTTTCTGAGGTGGTATCACTATGGAAGTAAATTGCCCAATATTCCTTCCAAGGAGTGGCTGATGGATTTGAACCACCAGCCTTCTGGTTAGCAGTCAAATCCCTTAGGCACTATACCACCAGAGCTCCATTATTAGCCATTAGAGAGATGCAAATCAAAGCAACAATGAGATATCATCTTGCCCCAGGACTAATAGCAAAGTTCAACAAGACAGAAAATAGCAAATCCTGGTGAGGGTATAGAGAGATTGGGACTCTCATACATTGCTGGAGGGACTGTAAAATGATACAACCACTGTGGAAAGCAGTATGGTGATTCCTTAAAAAGTTGCAATTAGAAATACCATTTGATCCAGCAATTCCATTGTTGTTATTGCTGTTAAGTGCTGTCAAGTCAGACCCAACTCATAGCGACCCCTCCTTGGGTTTCTGAGGTGTTATCACTATGGAAGTAGATTGCCCAACCTTCCTTCCAAGGTGTGGCTGGGGGGTTTGAACCACCAGCCTTCTGGTTAGCAGTCAAGTGCCTTAGGCACTATGCTATCAGAGCTCCTAGCAATCCCATTACTAGGTATATATTCTAAAGAAGTGAGAGCCAGTACAAGAACAGATATATGCACATCCATGTTCATCACAGCACTATTTACAATAGCAAAAAGATGGAAACCTAGGTGCCCATCAACAGAAGAATGGATAACCAAACTATGATACAAACATACAATGGAATACCATGCAACTCTAAAAAATAATGTAGAATCTGCAAAATACCACATAATGTAGATGAACTTGGAGGACAATATGCCGAGTGAAATAAGTCAATCACAGAGGAACAAATATTGTATTAGTCCGTTATTGTAAAAAGCCAAGGAAAGGTTTATATATGGAAGGAAACTTTGTTAGCTACCAAGGGTCATAGGGGAGGGGAGGGAACACTGCTAAATAGGTAGAGACAAGTATTGATTTTTGTGAAGGGAAGGGCCATGTACTAAATATGAGTGGCATTGAGGAAGAGGAAGATATAGAAAGGTACATGGGAGATACAGACAACAGAGATGAACCCTTTTGCATATACAGTACTGTGTTGTCAGTGATGGCAAACACTGATCTAGAGTGGATAAATGGGTGGACAGACTGAATGATTAGGTATGTTTAGGCAGGGGGGAGTGTGCCCATGTCCATGTACAGGATTGGCAGACAATGTTTCTATAAGCTTATTTGTATGTGCTATAAGAATATTCAGATATATAGTAGAGCTGACAAGGGACAAGGCTGTGGTGACTTCTTGGCCAGAGCCAGCAACCCTGAGGGCGTGAGTAGTTGGACCTGTGGGCTCAGGACCATGGTCATAGGGGACATCAAGCTCAATTGGCATAAAATACTGCACAAAAACATTGTTCTACATCCTATTTTGATGAGTAGAGACTGGGATCTTAAAAGCTTGCAAGCAGCCATCTAGATGCAATGATGAGTCTCTCCTCATCCAAAGAAAAAAAGAATGAAGAAAACCAAAGATGCATGGACACAATTAGTCCAATGGACTGGTAGACCATGTAATCCTCAGCCTATATGCCCATGAGACCAGAAGAACTAGATGGTGCCTGGCTACCACTGTCAACCACTCAGAGGGGGATAAGTACAGGAGATCCTGGATAGAGTGGGAGAACAATGTGTAATAAAACTCAAAATCATAAAAAAAAAAAAAAAAAAAAGACCAGGTTTGCTAGTCTGATAGAGCCTGGTGAGACCCCTTAGACTATGGCCCCTAGCCACCCTTTAGGTCTGGAATTGAATTCACTCCTGTGGCTTCCAGCCAATAACAGAGAGGCATATGGGCTGAACATGTTTATCAGGTAGATACACTTCTTGAAATGATTGATTAATCATGGGAGAACAGAAGGGCAGTGTATGTACAAGGAGACAGTTTGGGGGGTAGGAGTGCATGGGAGGGAAGGATACAGAGAAGACGTAACTATGGAGAGGAAGTGGGAAGAGAGATGTTACACTGTGGGGAATTGCACTCAATGTCATGAGATAAAAGGTATATTAACTGCTATATGGAAAATGAACTTGCTCTGTGAACTTTCACCCAAATCACAATTTTTTTAAAAAAAGACAGTTGTTTGAACAGAATAAGGGGATATTGTATGGTAAATCAGGAAAAGTGTTTGTCAGGGTTGTATCCTTTCACCATACTTATTCAATCTGTATGCTGACCAAATAATCTGAGAAGGTGGACAATATGAAGATGAATGTGGCATCAGGATTGGAGGAAGATTCTTTAACAACCTGCAATATGCAGATGACACAACCTTGCTTGCTGAAAGTGAAGAAGACTTGAAACACTTACTGATGAAGATCAAATACTATAGCCTGCAGTGTGTATTATACCTTAACGTAAAGAAAACAAAAACCCTCAAAACTGGACCAATAAACAACATCATGATTAAGGGGGAAAAGATTGAAGGTGTCAAGGATTTCATTTTACTCGGATCCACCATCAATATCCATGGAAGCAGCAGTCAATAAATCAGATGATGTATTGCACTGGACAAATCTGCTGCAAAAGACCTCTTTAAAATATTAAAGAACAAATATGTCACTTTGAAGATTGAAGTGCACCTAATAATCCAAGCCATGGTATTTTCAATAGCCTCACTGGCACGTGAGAGCTGGACATGCATAAGGAAGACCAAAGAAGAACTGATGCATTTGAATTGTGGTGTTGGCTAAGCATACTGAAAATACCATGGACTGCCAAAAGCATAAACAAATCTGTCTTGAAAGAAGTTCAGCTGGGATGTTCCTTAGAAGCGAAGATGTCCAGACTTTACCTCTAATACTTTGGTCATGGATGAATGGACAAATACACTATTGTACATATACCCAAACCAAACTTACTGTCATCGAGTTAATTGCGACTCATAATGACCCCTGCTTGGGTTTCTGAGGTGGTACCTCTATGGAAATAGACTGCAAAATCTTCCTTCTGAGGACTAGCTGGTGGGTTTGAACCACCAGCCTTCTGGTTAGCAGTCAAATTTCTTAGGCACTATGCCACTAGAGCACTAAATGACTAAGGCAGGGGAATACACTGGGAAGAACACAAGGCAAACAAACAAAAAACATACACAATCCTGCAATAACCATAATAACAATAATCTACAAGTGGATACATAGACCCTGAAGCTGAACAGAGGTGAGAAGGCAAGTGGGACTCCACTCACAACATGTATGGGTCTGCCAGAGGACATTTATACATATGTACTTATATGTACCACAAATATATCCATGAATATAGTAGAGCATATGAGGGGCAAAGTTATGAAAATTTCTTGGCTATAACCAAACAAAGGAGTCATTGGCCCTGGGGACATTAAAGTCAATTGATAGAGTCCATGAAGACAGTGTTCTACATCTTACTTTGGGGAGTAATGATTGGGGTCTTGAAAGCTTGTGATGGCCATCTGCTGGTGCCACTACTAATCTTTCCCCAACCATGTAAACCCCAGCCTCCATTACTCCAAGACCAAAAGAACTCGATGTTGCCTGGCTACAACTGCTGACCACTCTGAAGGTGATCACAATAGGAGTTTGTGGATACAGCTGGAGAAAAATGTGGAATAAAACTCAAAATCATAAAAAAAAAAAAAAAAAGACCAGGCTCATCGGTCTGATAGTGACTGGTGGAACGCCCAAAACTATGGCCCTAACATACCATTCAAGCCTGGAACTGAAGTCACCCACTTGGCTCAACTTTCAGCCAAGCAGAAGGTGAACAATGACATTGGAGAGGTATACAGTCATTCATTACACAATCAGCCATAGGAGATCAAAATGGCAGCCCAGGGATAAAGCTCAGAAGGCAGGAAGAGATAGGAAAGAAGGATGAGGAGAAGTGGTAAACACAGGGAGGAAGTGGTAGAGTGCTGGTATGCTGTGTGGACAATCAATGTCACAAAAATGTGTATGAATTTTTGAATGGAAAACTAGCTCTGTAAACTTTCACTCAAACCATAATAATAATAATAATAAAACAAGTCCCTGAGAGGCAAAGTACTACCTTGAATATATTCCACTTTAATTTAGAGACCATCTTAAGAATAGATTTGATATAAAAATTTATCCTGCTACCATGTGATATTCAAAATTGAAGAAAATGTAGGTAAATTGCCATCAGATTAGTGGACTAAATATGATAAAGAGTTTACAAATGACTAAAAAGTATAAGCACGGGGCATGTTAGGGAATTTGTTTTCTTTTTCCTCTGTCATGAAATCAGCATTAATGTCCCAGAAACAGGCCATTCCAAGTGGCGTTCTGCAAAAGAGCAAAGCTACTTTTGACCTAAAACAGAAATGTGCTATAAGCTGGTAATAAACATTTGTTGTTATAAGCTACTGAGAATTTCAAGTTCGTTGTTACCACAGCATCATTTAGCCTAAGATGGATATACACAGGGGTGGACTGGGAATTCTACTAATTTCAGTAAATTAATGGCATGATGGTCAAAATTCATTCTCTCTTAATCCAAAGCATGAAAAGAGCTTAAAGACTCACATTTGGGCATTTGAAAGGGCTGTCTTGGTATTCAGAGTCCCTGGGTGCAAATGGTCATTGAGCTTGGCTGCCAACCAAGAGGCTGAACGTTTGGGTCTACACAGCGGTGGCTCAGAAGAAAGGACTGGATGTCGACTTCCTGAAAATCAGCCACTGAAAGTCCCACGGAGCCCAGTCCTCCTCCGGCAGATGAGTTGCAGTGGACTGGATGGCAACTGCGGAGTTTTTTTTTTTTTTAGTCTTTGCACTCAGTTCTCTTATGTTCACAGCCATTCGGCAATGCTTTCAGGACACCTAAGATGTGGCAGCTGTACTTGTCTGCTGGATCTTCTGAATTGGCTAAAAGTTTGAGGGCAGGATTTATATTTATATTCTCATTGATATTTATATTCCCATTTCCCAACACAATGTCTGGCACACTGCAAATGCTCTGTAAATGTTTATTATTAAAACATGTTTCAAAATTCAAAATTTGTTCAAAGTGCCCCCCCCCCAAAAAAAAAAAAACCCATTGCCCTCAAGTCAATTCTGACTCATAGTGATTTTATATGACAGAGCAGGACTGCCCACCCCAGAAGGTGTTCAATGCTGTAAATCTTTATAGAAACAGACTGTCACATTTTTCTCCCACGAAGCAGCTGGTGGGTTCCAACCATCAACCTTATGGTTAGCACCCAAACATGTAAAACTACTGCTCACCAGGGCAGAGGTAATAAAGTAGGAGTATTGAAGTTTGCCTGGGAAAATAAAAAGGAAGTATTTTTGAGTAGACATGAAAAATGGACAGGAGTTGAAAGTCTGGTGACAAAATGGGCAAGTAATTTTGTGGTAGAAGATACAATACATACAAAGACATAAGTGCTGAGGTTTGGCATTTCAGATATTTTTATTTTGCTACCACTGACACTCCAAAAATTGTTATAGTAGCAATCTCATTAGTTAGATTTAATGGAATCATTCATGCTATTCTTGTGCACAATATGGGCTAGAATGATGTTAGAGGAGAACAACAGAGTGGTTAAAAGCATGGGCTACTAGGTTTGAATCCTGTCTCGTTCACTTGCCACCTATATTATCCTAGGCACATTGTTCAACCTCTCTGTGTTTCAGTTCTCTTCTCCACCAAATGAAGATCTCGTAGGGGTGTTGTGCAGATTCAGTGAGTTCACAAATAAAAAGCACTTAAAAAATTCTGGTACAGAGTAAGCACTATTTAAAGATGGCACGTGGTAAATGGGAGCTCTGGTGGCATAGTGCCTAAGGCATTTGACTGCTAACCAGAAGGCTGGTGGTTCAAACCCACCCACCACTCCTTGGAAGGAAGACTGGGCAATCTACTTCCGTAGAGACCTGAAGGAGGGTCTCCGTAACCCAAGGAGGGGTGGCTATGAGTTGGAATCGATTCATTGGCAATGAGTTTGGTTTGGTTTGGTTTTAGGTCGCAAATGCACTCAGCTGCTAATAGAAAGTTTGGAGGTTCAAATACACCCAGAGCATCATGAAAGGCATGGCAATCTCCTCCCAAATAAGCAGGCCTTGAACACTCTGTGAAGGACAGTTCTACTCTAACACATGAGCCGTAGTCATGAGTCAGACTCAACTCCACAGCAACTGCTTTTTTGTTTTGTTTTTTTGGGGTCAGACTAGGAAGATCAGCAGTGAAACAGTCACATCTCTGCCTTTGTGCCAGTCCTTGTCAGCATTTCAATCAATGACTTAGAAAGAAGAAATAGATATGATGGGTGATAGAATCAAGATTCAAAATAATCATGACACTGGAATAATCAGTCAACAGCAACAATATGCAATTATATAGAGATAAATTAAAAATTCATGCATATAAATCCAGAAAAAAACAATCACAAGTTTTGGGATGAGGAGAACCTGCTTTAAGAGTAGTATGTATAAAACAGACCTAAGATGAGTTCATTATAAGCTCAGTATGAATCAACAGTGTGTTGTGGCTGCCAAAAAAGCTAATTCCATATTAGGCCTCAAAACTTGAGTTTTAGACTCTATATTAAACAATGGTGGTGAAAATGTTTTGCTCTCCCTTGGAAAACTAAGAACATTATAAACAGCTAGAGTAAGGCTCCTCCCAAAAATGATGGTGATGTGGACTCAGGATGACCACTGTCTGAGGGTCAAGGACTTGGGTTCAGAACCTTACACTGCTCCTCACAGGCCATGTCACCTTCAAGACTGTTTCCTCTTCTGTAAAATATGAATAACATGAGCTGTCTTCCCTATGAGACTGTAGTTCTAATGAAGATGATTTTTTAAAATTCTTATTTATTTTATTAATTATGACTTCACCTTTTAGTATCACATTCAATTGAAATTCAGTTTGCTTAGTGGAAGAATCACAATCTTCCTTTTCATATATATTTTAATATAATTTATTTTACCTTATTATTGAGAATATGTATCACAGAACATACACCAACTCAACAATTTCTACATGTACAGTCAAGTGACACTGGTTACATTCTTTGATATGTAACCATTCTTACCCTCCTTTTCCAAACTGTTCCTCCTCCATCAACATTAACTCACTTGACCCTAAGTTTTCTATCTTATCTTTTGAGTTGCTGTTGTCAATTTGATCCTACATAAAAAGTTCTTTTTTGACAGCTAGAAATCTTTGAAAATAATGGGCTTACAGAGGAGGTGATGTCCATTTTCACCAGACCTGTTCATGTAAAGAGTGGAAAACACTTTTCAAAAAATATTGTGGTGGGGGTTCACTTTGGAGTGGAGTAAATGATTGAAAGGTGTCTTCAGATTTGAAAGTCTATCAATGCCATGGCCGTCTATGTGTGTTAGAGGTTGGTGGTGGCCCCTTTTTATCTAAGATGAAACTGAGGTGAGAGCTCTTGAGTAACTAGCCCAAGGTCATCAGCAAGTCATGCAGGAAGCTATGGATAGACTTGAAGTCTCCTGACGCACAGCCCTGCCCTGCATTCCACTCCTGACTATGCTGTGACCTACTTGTCCTCCAGTTCTTGTAGTTTTCCTTCCAAATCCCCTCGGGGCTTTAATGGCTGCATTAAAGCACCTCAAATGAGAAGTAATTTAGTCATAATCAAATCAGTAATCAAATAATGATGCAAATTCTTTATTGTCACAATGATAAAAACCATTAGAAGATGAATTTGTCAGCATAAAAACACTTTGATTCACCATCAGAAAACAGATTCTCACATTTACATCATAAGTAACATGTGGCTAAACTCACACTGGAGAAGCTACAGCAAATACTGCTTTTTAAAAATATGTATAGACTTAAGGACCAAAGTTAGCCTTCAATTCTGATGTAATCACTCTTAATATGGAATGTATATGAGAAAAATTCAATTTGGGTAAGAGTCCAGATCCACTGTTTTGCTTGTTTTAAGATTCCACATATATCACTAGACTCAATATATCACACTGAATAAAGAGAAAGCCAAAATGTTCCTTTAAAAAATAACTATAGAAAATCTATTCTTTAGTGACGATTGTATCCACGTGTTAAAAGTATTACAACTTGAAAAAAATATTTTTGGAGTAAATATTAAAAAAATAAAATAATAAATTTATAAAATAATTACAAATATGAAAAGCTCTATGAAATATAAAATTTATACCAAATGCCAAGTTTACTATTTAGTAATACATTAAAAGGTCAACAATATTTTCCTACATAATTTATTCAAAATTTTCATTCCCATCTTTACATATACATATTTTTATTTGTCTCCTAAGAAAGTCAGTGAAGATAAGGGGTTTTTGTTATTGTTTTGTTTTGCATTTTAGTAATTTTTCCTATAAGAAAAGGAAAACTTAGAAGGCAATGGTATAATTATATTCAACATAAAAATACAGTAATTTTTTTTTATTTTGAAAGCTTTATGTAAGTAAAAAAAAAAAGAAAAGGCACACAAAAGACAGAAACAACCAAAATGCCCACCAATAGATGAATGGATAAACAAAATGTGGCACATGCATACAATGGTATATTACTCAGCCATAAAGAGAATACACATGCTACAATACAGAGGAACTTTGAAAATATCATGCTGAGTGGAATAAATCAGGCACAAAAGGACAAATATTGTATGATTCCACTTATATGAAATATCAAGCATAGGCAAGTGCATAACAGACTTAAGTTCATTAGTGGTTACAGGGGTGTGTGGGAGGGGGAAATAGGTGACCCATGGCTTAGGGGACACTGAGCTACTATTAAAGGTAATGGAAAAATCGGGAAATGGATGATGGTGATGGCTGCACTGTTAACAGGATGAACCCAATGTCACTGAATGCGAAGAATGTTGAAATAGCAAATGTTTTATTGCTTATCTAACACCGAAAAAGAAAAAAAAAAAATCCAAGGCAAAGACATTGCAAATATAAACTGCAATTGACCAACTGCCTTTCACTGTACTGGTTAGGAGCTCTGGTAGCATAGTGTTTAAAGCATTTGACTGCTCCATATATCTAAGCATGTAACTGTTACTGGTTTCACTTAACAAGAAATCCAGATTTCTTTATGCAGGCCAGAGCAAGGGCAGCTACTCAAAGATGGTGTTGGGAAGCTGGCTCCTTTTCTCTTTCTGCTCTACTCTTCTTATGTGTGGACATCCATCCTCAGACTTATTCTCTCAGACTGGTTTTTGCCCTCTTGGCATTAGGCCACATTTCTCTACTCTTCTGCCAGGACAAAGGTGACAGATAGAGGAGGCAGTGGTACTTACATCAGGAAAGCAAAAGTGTTCCCAGAATCCCCCTTACAGTTCACTGGTGAGACTTTGCCACACGGTTGAAAAGCAACTTGGGAGGAGGTGGGCAGGTGAGACATAAGAGTGGATCAGGCATGTGGGGCATACATCAGGTAACCAGTAATGCCACCTGTCCTAGTGGATGTTGCCTTCAATACGGTCACCCAGGATGGAATGCCAGAAGTCATTCCATTTCACCCTCTTCTTAACCTGGATCTCCATCGGCATCATTTGTATCTAAGACTGTGAATTCTACTTCCTTAAAGCCCCATGTCCTGCCTTCCTTCCTCTATAATTCTGCCTTTGCTCAAGCAAAGATCCCCAAACTATTCACCTTTTCTCCAACTCTGGCCTACATCCAGTCTACTCTTTATGAAGCCAGCAGATTGACCTTTCTAAAACACAAATGTAACTGTCACCTGTCCATTGAACATAGGATAAAGCATAAAATCTTGAGCATGGTGTAAACAAACATTATTGTCTTATATGACCTGTTAAAGTTCTTCCACCATTTTCCCCCTAAACATATTCCCAAGCATATGAGGCTTGGAGATATTCCAAATCTTAATGTCTTTGAACCTGCTATATATATTTTTTTTTCCCAAGGAGCTCTGGTAGCATAGTAGGTAAGGCACTCGACTGCTAACCAAAAGGCTGGCAGTTCAAACACACCAGCCAATCCTCGGAAAGAAGGTTGGGCAATCTACTTCTGTAGTGATGCTTCCTCAGAAACCCAAGGAGGGGTCGCTATGGGTCAGGTCCGACTCAACAGCACATAACAACAAAAACAGCAACAATTATTTTCCCTAGCCTTCCTTTATGTAGAGAAGTCCTACTCATTCTTTAATTTTCAACTCAAACTTTTCCCCTGCAAAGGCCTTTCTCTTTTCACTCCTTATTTCTATCCAAGTAGGCTCAGGCACTGTACTATCCATCTCTCTCTCTCTCTCACTGCCATCAAGTCAATTAAGACTCATAGCAACCCTTATTGGGTTTCTGAGACTGTAGATCTTTATGGAAGATCTTAGCTGGTAGGTTTGAACTGCTGACCTTCTGGTTAGCAGGCAAACACTTTACCCACTATGCCAACAGAGTTCCTAGTACTATGCATATACCTCTAAATTATGGCCCTTACTACACAATCCAATTAATTACTTACATGCTTGTATTCCATACCAGGCAGTGAATTCTTTGAGGACAGAAGCAAAGTTGCCTTACTTCCCACTACTTTTGCCTTGTACACAGATGGAGGGATGGATGGATGAACAGCTGCCCTTGAGCTGATGCTGAGTCATGGTGACCTTATGTACAACAAAATGAAACACTGCCTGGTCCTGCATCATCCTCACAATTGCTGGTATGCTAAGAGTTCAGCATTGCAGCAGCAATGGATTGTACCATTCCATCTCACCAAGGGTCTCCCTCGTCCTCATTGGCTCTCTACTTCACTCAACATGAAGTCCTCCTCCAGTGATCCCTCCTGATGCCATGTCCAAAGCAACTGAGTCACATAATATCCTGTTATGATCTAAAAGGTTCTCATTAGCTAATATTTGAAAGTAGATTTCTAGGCCTTTCTTCACAGTTTATCTTCTTCTGGAAGTTCCACTGAAACTTGTTCACCATGGGTGAGGAGACTCTCCTGGTATTTGAAATACTGGTGGCATAGCTTCCTTTATCACACAGCAACATACAAGCCACCCACTACAATAAATTGACAATTTATAAATTGGTGATTTATAAATGCTTGCTGATAAATGAAGGGGTAAACGACTGAAGTGGTGGCAATTTTATGGGATGGAATCTAGAATACTGAAAAGGTAACACCATGAGAGAAGAGTGATGAGCACTTTTTTATGACAGGCAAATCTCTGTAGCCCCTAAAATGGAACTGCTTATTTTTTAGTGTGGATATAAGTATTCACATAAATGAATTTTCCAAATAACTTTTTTATATTAAATACAACTAAGAAAAATGTTAAAATATTATTGGTAAAAAATCTTTCTAAAAATGCATTACACATCTCCCTGCCTTTTTAGGAGAGTATGTTGAACCAAATTTAACTTTTTTAATGACTCAATGTCATCTTTATGAAACTCAATTATTGTTGACGTAGGAGGACTGTCTGCTCCTCCATTAAATGGCTCTAGATAGTTCACCATTTAGTTTTTTGCTAATTTTCTCTCTCTTCCACCATTAGGATTTTATCTATCATCTTTAGCTGCTGCAATTGTACAAACCTTCAGAACCAGAGAATGATAAAAACGCTAGAACTTGAGAGCTTTAAAGAATTTTAGAGATCATTTAATCTATTTCTCTATCAAATTTTATAAATAAGAAAACTGAGCCCTTAGGAAATGAGCAGTTCTTTCCTAAACACTTGTTTCCAACCTTCTATTTTAATGGTTTCAAACTGTGTTCTGCAGAGTACTCTACTCAACTGATCTCAAGTCATTATGTTCCTCTTTCTTTAAAATTCCCAGGACAAATCTGATTTTAAAACGTATACTACAGGATAAACACACTTTGAGCAAATTTAAAAATTAGGATATATCTGTTCAGTGTTAGAATACATTTATTTTATTTAACTGTAGAATCTTTTCTTTGTAGTTATTTTTGTGTTCTATTGCTTTACTCAATAATACAATATCCAACCCAAACCTACTGCTGTTGAGTTGATTCTGACTCATAGACACCCTATAGAACAGAGTAGAAGGTTTCCAAGGCTGTAAATCCTTACAGAAGCAGATTGCTTCATCTTCTCCTGTTGAGTGGCTGGTGAGTTCAAACTACTGACCTTTCATTTAGCAGTCAAGCACTTAACCACTGCTCCACCCATGGCTCCCCTTACTTAATAAAGTCACTATTATTTATTCATTCAACATCTGAGCCTCCAATCAGTGAATAACTAGGCTATTCCCTAATAAATTTTTTCTACTCTAGTTGTGGGGAGCTCTGGTGGTGTAGTTCCTAAGGCATTTGACTGCTAACCAGAAGGTTGGTGGTTCAAACCCACTAGCCACTCCCTGGAAGGAAGGTTGGGCAATCTACTTCCATAGTGATACTGCCTTGAAAACCCAAGGAGGGGTCGCTATGAGTCGGATATGACTCGACAGCAGTGGGTTTGGTTTGTTTTTACCCTAGTTGTGAAGAAGTTCTGGTGGTGCAGTGCCTAAGGCATTTGACTGCTAACCAGAAGTTTGGTAGCTCAAGCCCACCAACCACTCCATGGATGGAAGGTGGGGCAATCTCTTCCTTAAAGAAACCCAAGGGGAGTCACTGTGAGTCAGAATTGACTTGATGGCAGTGGGTTTGGTTTTTTGGTTTACCCTAGTTGTTAGAAATTTACAAGGAAAAAGAAGGGACAAACATATTTATTTACCAACTACTCACTATTAGGCAGAGGTGTACCTTATAACAAAACAAAACAAACAAACAAACAAACCAAACCCTTAAGATCAATACTGTTGCCCTAGGTGAGATAAGCAAGACATGGAAATTATGCAATTTACCGAAGGAAGGTCGTACAGTTAATGAGTGGTAGAGGAAAAATGTAAACCTGATGCCTGGATTCACGTGATTACTGCCCTTAAAGAAATCTTAATCCATTAAAGGAGAAAAGCATGTGATCAGTTAACCCTGTAACAGTTTCATAAAAGCAATCATAGCAGTATGGGAACATGGAAAAAAGAAGTAATTAATTGTACCTGAACAGATGAGAGGTTACACAAAAGTGACATTTAGGTGAATCTTCAAAATAGTAATAAAAATAACAATAGCAAACACTTTAATAGGCATTACTATGAATTAGGCATATATCATCTCATTGATATTCTTACAATAATCTTATTATTTACCCCTTTCACAGAAGGTACATAATTAGCCAATGGGGCAAATGGTTAACATGTTCAGCTGCTAACTATTAGGTTGGAGTGTTGAATCTACCCAGTGGCACCTTGGAAGAAAGGCCTGGCAATGTACTTCCAAAATAGCCACTGAAAACTCTATGGAGCACAATTCTACTCTGACACACATGGGGGTCACTAAGAGTCAGAGCTGACTCAACAGCTACCAGTTTCTACACGGAGAACTAAGGCTCAAATGGGTTAAAGTAACACATCCAGTATCACAGCACTTGCAAGTGGCTGGTTCCAGGGTTCTTACTATAACCACTGCACTATACTGATTCTTAGATGTGAACTAGGTGAAGGTGTCCCCAGGTGAGAAAAGAAGAGAGGGAGCAGAAGCAAAGTCAGAAAGATGCCAATGTGCCTGGTGAACACCATCATCTGTGGTGACTAGAGCAGCTAGAATAAAAGTTACATTTCAAGTAGATCATGTCACCACTTCCCTACTTAAATTATACTATTGGCTGCTCATTATACTTCAGAGAAATCCAAGCCCAGATCCTGCCTTATAGGCCCTCCCTACTTTCTCTGTAGTCTCAACACTCTCCCTCTCACTCATTGCTCTCCTGCCTTCCTGAATTTTCTAAATCTCTCTAAGCTTTTTTCACATGATGGTGCCTCATTCTGAAATGTTCTTCCCCTCACTTTTTGCCTATTTAACTCTTAAACATCGTTCTGATCTCGATCTAATTATGATTTACTCAGGCCTTCAAAATTCCTGACCCTGTTCTGTTATAATCTCACATAGCAGAGCCCTTGGCTTTTCCTCCATAGTATTTACCCTATTTTGTAATTATATCTAATGGTGTGACTATAGACTATAAGCTACATAAAGACAGGGACTGTATCTGGTTTTTGTGTGTGTGTCCTTCTTTGTTTTGTTCTGATTTTTGTTGGTGCTGCCATTTTGCTTTTGTTTCCCCATGACTAGCACATAATTAAGTTGAAGCTGAAATTGGAAGAGCATGGTCTTTATCCTATGGACAATAAATCACTGCCATTGAGTCGATCCCAACTCCTCATAACCATATAGGACAGGCTAGATCTGCCCTATAGAGTTTCCAAGGCTGTAAATCTTTATAGAAATAGACTTCTTCACCTGTCTCCTGTGGTGGTGAGTTTGAAATGCTGACGACCGTTTTTGGTTATTAGCCCAATGCTTTAACCACAGCACCACCATAGCTCCTTTCTATGGACAATAAACCAAACCAAACCAAACCCACTGCCATCGAGTCAATTCTGACAAATAGCAACCCTCACTGGGTTTCCAAGGTGGTAAACCTTTACAGAAGTAGATTGCCTCATCTTTCTTCTGCAGAGCAGTTGGTAGGTTTGAACCACCAACTTTCTGGTTAGCAGCCAACCAAAATGCAACAAGGGAATATAACAAAATAAAGTTGAGTCATAACAACTAACAATCAAACCCAGTGTAGCGTGGATGACAGACAAGAGAAAAAAGCCAACAATGAAGACCAGTTGAGGGTCACTTCAATCACCTAGATGAGATATGGAAAGGGACTGAACCATGGCCGTGGGATGAATTCAAGAGACTTCACAGGTGATGTGCCTGGATTTGTTCAGTTGACTAGTCTGTGTGTGTGTGTGTGTGTGCCTACTCTGGGCACTGTGTTCATTACTATCCAGTTAGATGGATAAAGAAGGAGCTCTCATGGCATAGTGGTTAGCACATTTGGCTGCTAACCAAAAGGTCAGCAGTTCAAACCTACCAGCTCCTCCACGGGACAAAGTTGAGGTAGTCTGCTCCATAAAGATTTACAGCCATGGAAATCCTATGGTACAGTTTTAGTCTGTCCTATAGGGTCACTATGAGTCAGAATTGACTTAATGGCAGTGGGTAGAGGGATAAAAGCAACTATTAAACAATAACTCTGTACTGAAAAACACTATGTTCTCCATAAAAGGAAAAGTTTAAAAAACAAAATAACAGCATAAAAGAAACAAACAAAACATTCCTTCTGGCCCTTAGATCCAAATGGAATTAAGAGTAACTGTTAGTTTTCAAGGGAAGTGCCTTCTTCCAGGGAAAGCTAGTTAAAGATAAAGAGGATTTCATTGAAACATTGAGAATACAAGGAAGCTTATTGGCAAGACAACAGAGATTTCACAGCATACCTTGTAAGTGGCGTAAGTCAGCTTTAACTGAGAAAGGATAAGCCAGGGAAAGGCTAAGGGGGGAAGCAATGGGTTTGTTTTTCTCTTTTTTCAGGTAGGGTAAGTGTGACCAAAGAAATGTATACTTTGCAAGATGAGTGTGAGTCCCAAGATTGACGGAGGCAAAGAGCGTGAAAGGAAGCCACAAATGTGAGGGCTCCACCAAGCACTGGGTGGGAAGTCACCACAGCAGCTCTGCCCAGTCTTCCCTGGGGGCAGGAGGAGGGATGGCTGGTGGCGACTGACCTCTGTGGCTGCTCTGGCCACTGCTGATTCTACCCCTGAGTATAAAAATCCATTGAGTAGATCCCAACTCACAGCAACCCTACAGGACAGAGTAGACCTGCCCCCATAGAATTTTCAAGGATGTAAATCTTTCTTCCATGGTGACTGTGCTGGGTTCAAACTGCTGACTTTTTGGTTTGCAGCCAAGTGCTAAACCACTGTGTCACCAGGGCTACTCGCTCCTGTGCATAGCTCACCTAAATAAGGCTTACACGGTACAAAGACTCATAGAATATTTATCTAAGATTTTTAAAATAACATCTTTTTCTTGAAAATGGAAACTTCTTTGTACCTGTTCTCCCTAATTTCCTGAATTTGAGTGAAATCTAAAGGTTACTTTAAATATAAAGTTCATCTTACCAAAAGCATCTGGGAGTCTGTACAGTTAAGTCTATTTTTATTTCATATTTAGCAGTGGTAAAATATGTACTAAGAGTAGATGGCACTAGGGAGCTGCCATTTTCACACCTCCAACCAGCACTCTTGTTTCCTGTTGCATATGTCATGGTATAAAAGCCAAACTGCAAACTCTTCCCCAAGTTGCTTGAAGAACATGTCTTGAGTACTGCTCTGCTGAGAAAGACCATCCCCACTTCCATCCACAGCCCCAGCAGTTTGCGATTAGGGCACTCAGATCAAAGGTAAGGAATCGTGTATCAGTTCTGAGGGAGGTAGGATGGAATTAAATTTACTGTTACTGAAGTCGGTGTTGTTGTTAGGTGTCATCAAGTCAATTCTGACTCATAGTGACCCCATGTGACAGTAGAAGTGCCCCACGGGCCTTTACAGGAGGGAGCAGATTGCCCCATCTTTCTTTCACAATGCTGCTGGGCAAGTTCAAACTACCAACCTTTCTGGAGGAACAGTTACTCTTGATTGGGTACTGAGGATGTTCAGAATTCATGCCTTAACAGGTGGCCACCTTGTTTAGAGGCAGCAGCCTTTACAAAACTTGAAGAGTTTTATAAAATGTAGAGAGGAGAGAGGGAAGCTTACTAACGTGATCATCAAGTCAGAACAACTAGTGTGTGTGTGTGTGGGGGGGGCTGTCTACCTCCAACCACAGGCTCAGCCTCACTCACATTCTGAAACCAATTTCTGGCCAAGATTAAAGGAAGCACCTGACTCAGGCAGTAGTGTGTTCAGTATCAATCAGACTGTTGATGCCTATTTCCTGTTAATAGGTCGTCGTCTTTTTTTTTGCAGGGCTCCCTTGTCACAGAAAAAAATAAAAAATACCTACTTCTTACCTTTTTATTCCATCCCACCTCATTTTCTTCAGCGTCTGTTCCATTTTTACCTTATTTACTATATATATTTGATGTCTCTCTTGCCCTCAGCAGCTTTAGTCTGTGGCAGGCTCATTCTCTCTAGCCAATCCTGCTTCCTTCAGTTACTCACCTCCTCCCAGGACTCTGCATAGTCATGGAAAATTTCTTGAAAGAGTATTCTGTACTCAATGCCTTCTCATTCTCACCTCATTCTTTCAGCCTAATATAAAATGGTTTCTAACACTATATCCTAACACTGTATAGGAAACAGTCCCTAAACTGTTTTTATGGAGATCACTAACATATGTCTAATAGTCAAAACCAAAGACTTTTTAATAGTTCTTTTGGGTTACCCTCTTCTCCTCAAAACACTCCCCTCTCTGAGACACTATTCTCTTTTGACTTTGCTCTCACCATCTGGTCCCTTTTCCTCAGTCTTCTGACTATAATTTAAACATAGATGATCCCAAGATTCTGTCCATGTTTCTCCTCTCACTCTCCAGTTTCCCACTACGTGTTCTTTCCCCTTGCTTCAAATATCGCTTATGAGTCAATGATTTCCAATCTGTATGACACTGGCCTAGACCTCTTTCTCCTGAACTAAATGTCTGTATTTCTAACTTGTTCAACCATATTTTGGGGTATCTTATGACTACCTCAAATTCAGCACAGACAAAGCTGGACTATCCCTACCCTCAAATTTGACACCTTTCTTTTCCTCATCACTTAAACTATTCTTAAGTTATGTGTACCTTAACTTTAAAATGTCTTTCTGATATACCCGTTAGCTACTTTCACCATCACTATTCTAGTTCAGGCCCTTGAAATCCCTGATCATGACCAGCAGATACTTAACAGAAAGAGTTTGGGGAATCAAACTAATTGGATTCAAATTTTGTTACTTACTAGCTGTGTCACTTACTAGCAATTTAACTTCTTTCAGACTCACTTTCCTCATCTGGTAAATGAGGAAATACTTAGAGCTATTTTAAGAAATCTGGTAATTTGCACAAAATTTTCTTCCCAATGGTTGGCACATGGTACTCATTCAAAAATGTTACTGTTTTCATTCAGACTGGCCCTCCCTCCCCATCACTGAGATAGAGCTTCCTGCCTTTAGCCCATCTTTCTCCTCCAATACTTATTCAATACCCCTTGCTTTCCAAAACAAAGATATACTCACGTCAGTCTTCAGTTAAAGAAAAAAAAAAAACTTTTCATGAATATTCATTATCCATATGGTAAAGGCCATCTCCTTAGTGTGGCATTTATGACCCTTTAGAAATCTTCCAGCTCACAAAGACCATTTTTTTACCATGTAATCCATGTATCTACTGTACCTTACATTGTCAAGCCTTCGTTTCTTTATCATAGCAGCCCCTTCTTCAGAGTCTTCCCCCGTTTGCGTCTAGCTAAGTCATGTTCATATTTGTGTATGTTTCTGCTTCTTCCAATATATTCTAATTCTTTGGAAGCAAAGAACCCTCCTGATTAATTTGGTAACCTACATTCATTTACTCACCAAACATTTATTAACTGAGAAGGAGACATTGTGCTAGGTGGTAGGGATACATAGACAAGGAAGATCTGGCTCTGTTTCTAATAAATGTGGTCTGGTTGGGGAGATGGACATATAAACAATTACAGTAGAGGGTGACAGGAGAGAGGATACAGCAGCAGTTCTTGAACCTGGTTGTACATTACAAACACTATGGTAGGTTTTATTTTAAATGCTAATGCCTGTGTATAACCACCAGCTATTCTAATTTGATTGGTATGGGGAGCATTTTTTTAAAAGCTCCCCTGGTGTAGTTACTTAGAGTGAAGGTTGAAAATCTCCAGGATGGAGCTGTACACACAAGGCTGTGGGACACGGGAGACATACCTCGTGGCTGGTACTTGTGGTTGTTTCACAATATCCCATTCCTCTTTCTTCTTCCTTCCCAAATCCATTGAGGTAAACACCCCTCCTTCATGTGATTCAGAAGACATTGCTTTATTCCAAATTTAGGATTAGATTCTGATTTTTCTTTCCTGTGATGGTTTAGGAACAGACAAAAGAACTCCTTCTGGACAAGGTTACTCAAGGGAAAGTCTGCTGTGAGATTTTGGAAAGAAGTTTTCTCATCCCAAGTAAGTAAACCAGGAGAGACACTCCTATATCTGGATGTGACATCTGAAACTACAGCAACCACCTTGTAACTATGAAAGAAGCCACCTTGAGGCAGAGCTGATATCTGGAAAGGACCTGGTTTCTTTATTTTAAACAAGATCTTCAGATGATTCTTCTTTTTTTCTTTAAACATTTTATTGTGCTTTAAGTGAAAGTTTACATAGCATGTTAGTTTTTCCAATCAACAGTTCATATATAAATTGTTCAGTGACATTGGCAGCAATCTCTACAGTGTGTAGCATTTTCCCTTTTCCCTCTCTGGGTTGACTGTTTCCATTCATCCCATTTCCCTGTCGCTCTGTCTTCTCATCTTTGGTTTTGGGCAAATTTGTCCTGTTGATTTCATATAGCTGATTGTTCCGAGAAGCACATTCTTCCCATTGTTTGTTTTATAGTCCCACCTATTCTTTGGCTAGAAAGTGGCCTCCATGAGTGTCTTTAGTTTCAAGTTAGAAAGTTTTCTCAGGGCAATGGTCTTGGGGGTTCCTCTAGTCTCTTTCTGACCAGTTAAT
>NW_006922272.1:903474-909739 GCF_000298275.1 Orycteropus afer afer | reverse complement strand
ATGGTCCCAGGGGTTCCTCTAGTCTCTTTCTGACCAGTTAATCTTTTTTTTTTTTTTTTGTCGAATTTTGCCCTACATTTTTTTTTTAACCCATTCTAACTTGGACCCTCTATTGTGATCTTGGTCAATGTGGTTGGTAGTAGTAGCTGGACACCATCTGGTTCTTCTGATCTCAGGTTAGAGGCTATGTTTCAAGTGGGCTATTAGTCCTTCAAATTAATTGCTTCCTTGAGTTTTCATTTTTCTTCATTCTCCCATGCTCCAGGTAGGAAGAGACCAATAGTTGCTTCTTAGATGGCTGCTCACAAGCTTTTAAGACCTGAGATGCTATTCACCAGACTAGGCTATAGAACATTATCTTTATAACCTGTGCTTTGCCAATTGACCTAGATGACCCTGAGGCTATGGTCCCCAGTGGTTCAGTCCTCATTTCTAAGTAGTTTCTATAACTGTGCCCCCTATATGCTCTGTTATATATATGAATATATGTGTAGCATTTACAGATATGTATGTAGAAATATCTACCACCTTATCAATATACTTACTTATGCAGGTGTACTCCCCGCATGACCTCCCTCACCTTTTATATATATATATATGTCTACCTATGTATCTACTCACAAATCATTGCTAGTCACTACTACTGTTGCAGGCCTGTATATGTTATTGCATGTACTGAAGTTGTCCTTTATTCTTGCATATCTCTCAATGTCTTCCTTTATTCTGGTCACAGTGTGCTGACTTCCCCATATTATGTATTGCTTTTCCCTTCACCAGAATGAACTCTTGTCTACCATCAACCCCTTTTTCCTTCTCCTCCATGGTAGCCATCAAAGAATGTTTCTTCCTTTGGTAAACCTATTCTCAACTCTTTATAATAGTGGTCTCATACAATATTTAGCACCTGAGTTCTTGATGACACTGTTAAGCCATTGCTTTGAACAACCATGATGTCAGATCCACCTGTGCATTTCTTGATGTATGGATAATAACTGTTTGTTACTTTAAGCCAGAGTTTTCTATTTACCTGCAGCAGATGGTACCCTGATACACAACTAAACCTACCTTGATGATCAAGAAAAGCATCCTAGAAGAGGTGACATCTGAGGAGAATCTCCAGCAAGGCATTCATGAAGCAAGAGAAGCAAATAAAAAGGTATGGATATAAAAGTATAGGGCATTCTGGGAACTGCACATCATTTAGTATGGCTATTACCAGAAGTATGAGATGAGGCTGGAGAGGTGGCAGTCTAAGGCATGATCTTGAGGAACCTAGTATGCTGTGATAGACTAAATGTGGCCACAAATCCTTTGCAGCATCTAGCTGGTTTTGTGACTTGCTTTGACCAAGACAATGTGTAAGAAGCAATTTTATATGAGTTCCAGAGCCAAAGCTTGACTCTCTTGAAATGTTGCCCCAAGGCTACCATTTTATAAGCCTACTGGAGGATGAGAGAACTAAGACACCACAGCCAATAGCCAGCACCAACTGCCAGACATTTGAGAGAGGCCATCTTGGATAATACAGTTATTCTAGCCACTGTCTAACTGCACATGAGTCCAGGAGAGACCAGCAGCAGAACGTCTCAGTCAACCCATAGATTCATAAAAAATCATAAATCATCATTGTAGTAAGCCACTAGATTTGGGGTGATTTGCTATGCAGCAATAGGTAAGGATACAGAGGCCAAGAAGTTTGTTTTGGGCTTTATTCTGAAAGCTATCAGGAGTAATTTGACTACATTCAAAGATTACTTTGGTAGCACCTTGGATAATGGCTTGGAGTTGGGGCAAGGTGGAGATGGGAGGAATTATTACAAAACTATTGCATTAAATCCTTAACAGAAACAACAGAAGACAGACATAGAGTAATCCCTCATAGACACCCAGACACTGTGGGAGAGAGATCCAATGGATCTACCAACTCAGGACCATAGTACTGGGGGACACCAGACTCAGTTGGCACAACAAAATACATAAAAGTCTTGTTCCTCATCCTACATTGGTGAGTAGCGACTGAAGTCTTAAAAGCTTTCAAGCGGCCATCTAAGATGCACCTAATGGTCTCCTAGTGTCAGAAGTGAAGAAGAGTGCAAAATAAAAAACCAAGGACATTTAGAAGCAATCAGCCCTAGGACATGATGGCTCTCGAGACCAGAACAAGATGGTGCCCAGCTACCAATGCCAACCACTCAGGAAAGGATCAAATCTGGAGATCCTGGATAGAGCGGGAGGAAAATGTGGAACAAAATCCAAAAACTCAATAATGACCAGAACTACTAGTCAGATGGAGTCTGGTGAGACCCCCAATACTATGGCCCTGGAAAACATTCTGCGCCTGGAGTAAAACTCACTCCCAGGGGCTGGCTTGCAGCCCAAGAGTAAACAAGATGTACACGTAGACCACTCATCCCAGGGTGATGTACCCACATACTCTATGGAAATGCATCCCTTGGAGCAATCGACCACAGGGCACCAGAGGGGAAACATTCGCACGGAGGAAATGCAGGGACACACAGGAGTGCATAACTATGAGGGGCACAGCGGGGAGGGTTACTGGGCAGAGAGGGGAAGAGACTGGGTGAGGGTTGGGGATGGTAAATGGGGAGTGAAACTAAATGTGCACATAATGGTGAATGTAAAACAAACTGCTCTGTAAACTTGGACCTAAAGCAATATTAAAAAAAAAAAAAAAAAAAAAAAAAAAAACCTATTGCATTAATATAGCTTAGAAATAATGTGAATCTGAGCTAAGTAATGAGAAGCAAGGAGGCAGAGAAATGAATGAATTCAAGAGTCATTTAGAGATAAAATCAGCATGATGGTAAATTTAGGCTATCAAATGTAAAGGAGAAAAATGAATTAAGAGTTACACAAAGGTCTGTGAATTGGGTAAATGAGTAGACAATAGTGCCATTCACTAAGAGTTAGGAAATGTGGGAGGAAGAGGTTTAAGGTATCTGTAGAACATGCAAGTTAAATGTACATCATGTGATGTACAGCAAAGAACTGTAAATACTTAATAAATGTTGGATGCATAAATTACTATGATTAATCTGGGTGGGTACTGAAATGTTCTAGTCCAAGGAAATCTTGTTATATGGCATAGCTGCTCCAACTCATGGCAACCCTTGTGTTTCAGAGCACAACTGACCTAAATAGGGCTTTCATGGCTGAGACTCTTAGGGAGCAGATCACCGAGCCTTTCTTCCAAGCTGCCTCTGGGTGGGTTTGAACAGTCAACCTTTCTTTGCAGTTGAAAGCTTAACCACGGTACCTCCCAGGGACTCCCAGTAACTTCAGTGTTCTCTAAGTCAAATAAAATTTTAATGGCATATCATTTCATTGCTACATCATCAAAATAGAAAGGAAAGATAAGGCCTGATGCAGTCCAGATGATCTTTTTTCTTTTTCTCTTGTTCTGCAGATACTTTGTATGCTTCCTCATCCTTAGAGCAAGTAGGGACATTGCTAACTACATACAAGAAAGGGTTCAGACTAGCTCCATATTGCTATTTTTGTAAAGTGGGCACAATCTGTGATTTATCCATGTAATAAATTGTACAGGATATAAAGAATTTTAATATGCACATGCAAACAATGACTTACCTTTGATATTGATTAAAATAGCAAGTAAATGGCTGGGAACCAATCTCTTCTTTCCAGTACTGTTGCCAAATCATGACACTTTCCAAGTTCTTCTGATTTTCTCTCTCACAGGGAGGGATATAGGAGCACTAACAAAATTGAACAGAGAAGGTGAACATATTATTCTATAGAATACTGAAATATACTCTACTTTTTTTTTAGAGAGAGATGGCATTGTGTAGATAGTAATTCTGATTTTGACCTGCCAAATTTTTAATAAAATCAAATTGTAACTGTTTAAACTAGATTTCAAATGGGCACAACTATAGAAAATACTCCAATTACAAATATAAACCAAAAAAAAAAAAAACCACTACAGCCACTAGAATAATAATGTTGTTGTTGTTGTTATGTGCCGTCGAGTCGGCCCCGACTCATAGCGACCCCTCCTTGGGTTTTCGAGGCAGTATCACTACGGAAGTAGGATTGCCCAACCTTCCTTCCGAGGAGTGGCTGGTGGGTTTGAACCGCCAGCCGTCTGGTTAGCAGGCAAGTGACTTAGCCACTATGCTAATAGAATTATAATTATAATTATAATAGAATTGTAATAGAATAATTAGTTACAATCTGATATCAAAAGCATGTTGTTTCTCTTTCTGAGCATCTGCCAGTTAACAGAAAGTAGCAAGAAAAAAAAGTTAATTTTTATGCCTAATTTCTATCTACAGACTTTAATATCTCCTCTTCCACCTTTAATCAATAAATTAAATATACAACCCGTCTCAGAAACTGCTATCAACCCCAATTTTCTCTTCTTGTATTCTCTTGGACAACCAAATTAAGAAGATTCTCAAGTACATAATCAATGTGTTTTGCTAACTAATGCCTTTTCTTAGCCATGACAAAATAGTTCTCTCTGGAGAGACTCGATTACTTTACACAGAACCAGAAAACTGCTCTTAATCTAGATGTTCAAATTAACCTTCACATTCTAACCCATTTCTACAGCTCAGTATTTTACAATGATGATGATCATGGTGAAGATTATGCTAGCTTATGTTTACTGAGTATTTACAATATGCCAGATACTGTAATAAACGCTTAATATTAACTCCTGTAGAAGAAGTATATGATCTCTACTTCACAGATGAAGAAATGAGATTTTTGTTAGTCTACAATTGGAATTAGATTCCAGTGATTTTCTCACTTTCTACTCTCAACCAGATGTTTGACCAAGATGTCCAATATTAAGGAGCAGGGGGATAAAAAAAAAAGAACCTTTATACTGTAGTATAGTTTGAGTCACATAGTTTTAAAGCATATAAACTTTTAAAGCATATAGCCTTTCAGCACTTTTTCATTATACTTTATGGGTAAAAAACAAACTTTACAGTCTGATGTGCAAAGCTCTTTATGATCTGGTCCCTGCCTGCCCTTGGCCTCACTGAACCCTGGGATGCAGACATAAAGAAGCACTTGCTCCCAAAATCTGCCATGCACTTTTGCATCTGCCTGCCTAGCACATGCTGTACTCTCCCCTTTTAATGCTTCTTTCCCTTAATCCTCTCCTTTCAAGATTCAGTTCTAATGCTACCTACTCAGGGGAGCCTTCTGTTTCGTACAGTTCAACAACCAAAACCAAATTCACTGACATTGAGTTGATTCTGAGGTTTCTGAGGCAGCAAGTCTTTACAGAAGTAGATTGCCCCAGCTTCTTTCTGAGGAGTAGCTGATGGATTTGAACCACCAACCTTCTGATTAGCAGTCAAATGACCCTGTGCTATCCTAGCAGATAATACACAGTATCATACTTGGTTTCATGTCAGCTTCCCTGAGTTGTTGGCAAATTCCCTTGAGGACAAGGGCTTTAATTTTTTTTTTCCCCCTTCTTTCTGTATCTTCAGACTTTTCTATATTTTCACACTTACATAAGGGTGAACTTTCAAAAATGCTGGCTTTATGGTAGGTTGGTTGGTTGAATTAGTTAATAATAACACACTTAGATACATTTTTATTCAAGATGATTAAGCTATTTTCAAAGTAGCTTAACACTTAAAGAATATAAATCATATATCCTTTTAAATTTTAGTAAATTCGATTATTTCCTGCTTTGTAAAACATAAATTCTCAAAATGTGAAGTAAATATTACTCTAATGACTGAACCACTAGATATACTATTCCCTGTACATACAGTCCTGCTTCTATGAATAACAGTGATATAAAGCTAGAAAACATCAACAAAATTATGAGTTCTTCCAAAGTAACAGTTGGGCTTAGAAGTAAATAGAGATCATTAGGTAGGGCTCCAGTAATATCTAATATTATTTGTTAGGTGCTTGGGCTTAGGTAGGCCCAGGATAGTGCAAATAGTTAACACATAGCTGCTAACCAAATGGTTAGCGTTTCCAGTCTACCCAGAAGTCCTTCAAAAGAAAGGCCTGGTGATCCTATTCTGAAAATTCAGTCACTGAAAACCCTATAGAACACAGGTCTACTCTGAAACACACGGGGTCACCATGAGATGGACTTGACCCCACAGCAACTGGTTTTTTTTTTTAAGAGGGCCTTACATAAATTATTTCCCCTTTCTGGATTAATCTAATCTAATCTGTACAATTTTGAGCTCAACAGTTCTATGATTCTGTCCAAGAAAGAACCCAGCAGAAGTCAGGATTA
>NW_006922272.1:902118-903174 GCF_000298275.1 Orycteropus afer afer | reverse complement strand
AACCCACCAGCTGCTCTATGGGAGAACGATGAGGCAGTCTGCTTTTGAAAAGATTTACAGCCTTGGAAGCCCTGTGGGGCAGTTCTACCCCTCCTATATGGTCACTATGAGTAGGAATCGACTCCACAGCAGAGGGTTTGGTTTGGTTTTGCTAGGAAGGAGACATTTCCAGATTTGGAGGTAGAAGTTATGAGATGTAAAACCCTTTTCCCAATGAGTATACTTGTGTAACCTTCTATATTAGATATATTGAGATTTCACGTGGAATACAAGAGATTATTTTTTTGCCTTTAGAAAATTTTGAGCTACTGTGGATGGATTTTGGAAGCAATACACTTTTTTATATTTGGGAAAATAACATGAGGTCAAAATTCAAGTATTATTTCAATATTCTTCATTCTTTCCAAAGACTATCATAGATTAAATAATGAGCTTATAATACTTTAGCAACTTTCTAAAGCTCATATAGCCTTGGAAGGAAAATTTTTTGAAAAGATTCAACTTTATGTTCTTAAAAATCATTGCTGTTATCTTAAATCTTGATTCTCCAGTTAATTTTTTTTTAATATTTCCATGAAGCTAATGCACATCCTCCCTTAATTCCTTCTCAAGTATACTTAATGGATGAGTGCAGATGATTAAATTTCTTAAGTCAGTTAGAAATGAAAATTCAACACCAGCATCTAGGAAAAGGAACTAGGAAATTCACTCATAAGAACTTCTTATCTTTAAAATGTGTTTAAGTCCTATGGTTTTCTGTGTCTCTTAATAGCTCCACCATCAATGTCTCTTCTGGGAGCCATAGATAACAATCTACACCATATCATCATCATCATTATGACTAACATTAATTGATTGTGTGGATTATGTACCAAGCACTTTCTTCTCTCATCTAATCCAAAGAAGGAGTTCTGGTGGCCTAGGGCCTAAGTCATTTGACTGCTAAGGCATTTGACTGCTAACCAGAAGACTGGCAGTTCAAACCCACCAGCCACTCCCCAGAAAGAAAGTTGGGCAATCTACTTCTGTAGTGATACAGTCTCAGAAACCCAAGGA
>NW_006922272.1:895297-900393 GCF_000298275.1 Orycteropus afer afer | reverse complement strand
TCATTTAATGGTTAACATTTAGGAAAAATAAATTGAATTTTGCATTAATGTATGAAGTTGGTTGAATGAGTGGCCTATTCTGAGTATATTAATTTAAAGGTTTCCAGTGAGTTTGTTAAGGGAAGACACTATAGTCACTTGACGTGGAATGTTTGATTACGTACTTATTATTTCTTATTCTTCCATGGTCTTATTTTAGACTTTATGAGGTTTATAATAGCATTCTTTTCTAGCCTACCACAATGGATTCGTATTTTAACAGAACCCTTCTTGAGGAGGTTCTTTGCGATAAGTGTCTTGAGGATTGCATTTCAATCTTGTGGGCAGAGTAGTCAGAATTCGCTTTCTTCCTTTAATGAGTCATTTAAAAAAAACATTGTAAAAAACACGTGGTATATTGAACTAAGCACTGGGAACTCAGCTCTATGTTAGGCATTATCTAAGAAAAAAAAAAGGGGGGACTTTTTCCCCCTCCAGTTCCTTTCTCAGATTCACTTGATTAGAGAGGGTAGTATTGAAATCCATAATACTATAAATGGACTTAGCTAATTAAATTATTTCCAAAGCATTTTGGATAGAAAGTAAATTCTAAAAATATCTACTGGAACATAGGTTTAATGAAATGTTATACTATGATCACCTATTTTCTGAAATTCTGTAAGAAATCTCAGTGTGCTGTATGATTCAATGAAATATTACCTTAATGGCACTTAGACAATATAAACATAAAAAGAGAAAAGCACTGTAGTATAAAATGTATAACTAAGCTACTAAGAAACTTCACAATGCTTCACATGCTTCAAAACTTCTTGCACACACACACACACACAATTTCTTTGTTAATGTAGGTTAACTGAGCTAACACATTAAAAAAATATGAGTCAGCTAAAAAAAATAATTCTGGGGCAGGTGGTTCTAGATTGTGTATCCATATCTGAAATCTAAATGAAAACATTTTTTAGGAATTTGAGGTCAATTAAATTGCTTAGCGAATGTGAAAAGCAAGGTTAAATAAGAATAGGAAAAGCAAAAATGACCTCTTGCTGGACAACAGTGATGGGCAGGAAGAGAGTGGTACCCAGCCTAGAAAAATGTTTGTCCAAGTATGTGCCACACACCTCCTGTATTGGAATCACCTAGAGAGCTAGGTAAATACATCCAGCCTGCTGAGATCTGATTTCATGAAACTGTTGTTGTTGTTGTTATGTGCCGTTGAGTCGGCCCCGACTCATAGCGACCCCTCCTTGGGTTTCCGAGGCAGTATCACTACGGAAGTAGGATTGCCCAACCTTCCTTCTGAGGAGTGGCTGGTGGGTTTGAATCATCAGCCTTCTGGTTAGCAGGCAAATGACTTAGCCACTATGCTACCAGGGCTCCCTTCATGAAACTAGGAGACCACATATTAATACCTCTCTTTTTGCCTTGGAATGACAGATTTTCAGAGTTGATTATTTATGCAACAAACCATTCTTGATTGCTTAGTACTAAGAAGAATACAAATATTAGCTATCACTCCTTTTCTCTCTCCTTTCCTCCTCCCCAGGAGTATGCAGTATAGTAAAAGTGGCAAAATCACAAAGTGCTTTGTGAGCACAAAAGAGGAAGTGAATATTTTGGCCCTGGGAGTAAGAGAAGACTTAATAATAAAAGAGATAACTTTCAATTTGTATCTTTAAGGATGAACATGAGTTTGCTTGTCATTCTCTGATGAGATGGGAGGGTGACATTCCAAGAAGAGAAAATGGAATGTGCAAAGACTTTGAATATGGATGTTTCAGAAATACTGAGTCATCTAATGGAAGATAGGGGGTCATAGGAGATGGTGTTGGAAAATGCCCAAATTATCTGACCTACTACTCAGCAAGGGAGCTCTGGTAGCATAGTGCCTAAGGCACTTGACTGCTAACCAGAAGGCTGGCGGTTCAAACCCACCAGCCACTCCTCAGAAGGAAGATGGGGCAATCCACTTCCATAATGACACTGCCTTAGAAACCCAAGGAGGGGTCGCTATGAGTCAGGTCTGACTCAATGGCACATAACAACAACAACAACACTACTACTCAACAAAGAATTATTCCTCTCTACTTAAGTGCTTAAGTGAAAAATTCCTCACTATAGAGAGGGAACTGTCAGAAATTCAAGCTGGATTCAGAAGAGGACATGGAATGAGGAATATCATTGTTGATGTCAGATAGATCTTGGCTGACAGCAGAGAATACCAGAAAGATATGTACCTGTGTTTTATTGACCATGGAAAGGCATTTGGGTACATGGATAACAAATTAGGGATAATATTGCAAAGAATGGGAATTCCAGAATACTTCATTGAGCACATGAGGAACCTGTAAATAGACCAAGAGGTAGTTGTTTAAACAGAACAAAGGGATACTGCATATTTTAAAATCAGGAAAGGTGTGCATCAGAGGTGTATCATTTCACCACACGTATTCAATTTGTAGGCTGAGCAAATAATCTGATAAACTGGGCTATATGAAGAAGAATACAGCATAAGGACTGGAGGAAGACCCATTAACAACCTTTGATATGCAGATGACACCACCTTGCTTACTGAAAGTGGAGAGGATTTGAAGCACTTACTTATGAAGAGCAATGACTACAGCTTTCAATATGGATTATATCTCAACATAAAGAAAACTAAAATCCTCACAACTTGACTAAAAAGCACCATCATGATAAACAGAAAACACTGAAGTTGTCAGGGATTTCATTATACTTGGATCCACAGTCAATGTCTGTGGAAGCAGTAGTCATGAAATCAAATGATGTACTGCACTGGGCAAATGTGCTGTAAAAGGCCTCTTTAAAGTGTTAAAAAGCAAAGATGCCACTTCAAAGACTAAGGTGCCTTACCTAAGCTATGATATTTTCAGTTGCCTCACGTATATGTGAAAAACAGACAATGAGTAAGGGAGATAGGAGAAGAATTGGTGCCTTTGAATTATGGTGTTGGTGAAGAATACTGAATATACTATAATATATAATATAGTATATAGGGAGGGAGCAGGAGCAGCCTCTGGGACCTCAGGAGCGGCAGGATATCAAGCTAAAAAGGGGCAGGAGGCAAGGCTAGGCCAGGCCCCAAGCTCCCTAGAGCCAGAAAAAGGAAGGAGTGGCCGGGGACCACAGAGTGGCAGGTTCCAGGTAGAAATCAGGTAAGGGGAGGGGGCAGAGGTTACTAACAGCTAAGGGAGACAAACTTGTCTCTCAGATTGTCATCCTGTGAGGCTTGTACGTTGCTGTGAAGCTTGAGGCTGTGCCACTGGTGTTTCAGACACCAGCAGAGTTGCACATGGTACACAAGTTTCAATGCAGCTTACAGACTAAGGCAGACTAGGAAGAAGGAGGAGGCCATCCACTTCTCAAAAATTGGCCAAGGAAAACCTTATGAATAGCAGAGAAACTGTCTGATACATTACTGAGCAACTTTATGAATAGCTTGGAAACATTGTCCAACACAATTCAGGAAGATGAGCCCCTTGGGCTGGAAGGCACTCAATATAGGACTGGGAAAGAGCTGCCTCATCAAAGTAGAACCAATCTTAATGATATGGATAAAGGAAGACTTTCAGCATCTCCATGTGCTGACGTGGCATGACTCAAATTGAGAAGAAACAGCTGCAAACATCCATTAATAATAGGAACATGGAATGCATGAAGTATGAATCTAGGAAAATTGGAAGTTGTCAAAAAGAAATGGAATAGATAAAGATTGATATCCTAGGCATTAGTGAGCTGAAATGGACCAGTTTTGGACATTTTGAATCAGAAAACCATATGATCTACTATGATGGGAATGACAAATTGAAAAGGAATGGAGTGGCATTCAAGATCTGTCCTGAAATACAATGCCATCAGTGATAGTGATATCCATACATCTACAAGGAAGACTCGTTAATACTACTATTATTCAAATTTATGCACCAACCACCAAAGCCAAAAATGAGGAAACTGAAGATTTTTATCAACTTCTGCAGTCTGAAATTAATCAAACATTCAATCAAGATGTGTTGCTTATCACTGGTGACTGGAATACAAAAGTTGGAAACAAAGAAGAATCACCAGTAGTTGGAAAATTTGGCTTTGGTGACAGAAATAAAGATGGTGATTGCATGATAGAATTTTGCAAGACCAATGATTTATTCATAGCAAATACCTTTTTTCAACAACATGAACGGTGGCTATACATGTGGATTTTGCCAGATGGAGTACACAGGAATCAGATTGACTACATCTGTGGCAAGAGGAGATGGAAAAGCTCAGTATCTTCAGCCAAAACAAAGCCAGGAGCTGACTGTGGAACAGACCATCAACTGCTCATATGCAAGTCCAACTTGAAGTTGAAGACAATTAAAACAAGTCCACAAGAGCCAAAATATAACTTTGAATATATCCCTCCTGAATTTAAAGACCATCTAAAGAATAGATTCGATGCATTGAACAGCAATGACCAAAAACCAGAAAAATTGTGGGGTTACATCAAGTACTTCATCCACGAAGAAAGCAAGAGGTCATTAAAAATATGAGAAAGACAAGACCAAAATGCATGACAAATGAGACTCCGAAACTTGCCCTTGAGCAAAGAGTAGCTAAAAAAAATGCAAGAAATGACAAGATAAAAGAGCTGAAGAGAAGATTTCAAAGAACAGCTTGAGCAGACAAAGCCAATTATATAATGAAATGTGCAAAGACCTGGAGTTAGAACACCAAAAGGGGAGAACATGCTCAGCATTTCTCAAGCTGAAAGAACTGAGGAAAAAATTTAACCCTCGAGTTCTAATACTGAAGATTCTTTGGGAAAAATACTGAATGATGCAGGAAGCATCAAAAGAAGATGGAAGGAATACACAGAGTCACTATACCAAAAAGAACTGGTCAATCTTCAGCCATTTCAGGAGGTACCACATGATCAAGAACCAATGGTATTGAAGGAAGAAGTCGAAACTGCACTGAAAGAATTGGTGAAGAACAAGGTTCCAGGAATTGATGGAATACCCATTGAGATGTTTCAACAAACAGATGCCCCACTGGAGGCACTTACTCAGTTATGCCAAGAGATTTGGAAGACAGCTACCTGG
>NW_006922272.1:891106-894682 GCF_000298275.1 Orycteropus afer afer | reverse complement strand
GAAGCACTTACTGATGAAGATTGAAGAATACAGTCTGCGGTATGGATTACATCTCAATATAAAGAAAACAAAAATCCTCACAACTGGACCTATAAGCAGTATTATGATAAATGGAGAAAAATTGAAATTGTCAAAGACTTCACATTGCTTGCTTCTACAATTGATGCCAATGGAAGCAGCAGTCAGGACATCAGACGACGTATAGCACTGGGCAAATTGACTGCAAAGGACCTCTTTCAAGACTGAAGAGCAAAGATGTCTCCTTGAGGACTAAGGTGTGCCTGACACAAGCTATGGTATTTTCAATTACCTCATATGTACGTGAGAACTGGACAATGAATAAGGAAGACTGAAGAAGAGCTGATGTTTTGAGCTGTGGTGTTGGTGAAGAATGCTGCAAGTACCATGGACTGCTAAAAGAACTAACAGGTCTGTCCTGGAGGAAGTGCAGCCAGAATGCTCCTTGCAGGTGAGAACGGCCAGACTTTGTCTCACATACTTTGGTCATGTTGTCATAAGGGACCATTCCCTGAGAAGGATGTCCTGCTTGGTAAGGTGGAGGGTTGATGAAAGAGGGGAAGGCCCTTAATGAGACAGAGTGACATGGTGACAGCAGTGATGGGCTCAAGTAGAGCAAGAATAGTGGAGCTGGTTCAGGACCAGGCGGTTTCATTCTGCTGTGCATAGGGTCATTATGAGTCAGAGATGACTCGATGGCGCCTAACAACAACAACATTATATATATATTATAATATGATATATATAATATGGACTGCCAGAAGAACAAACAAATCTGTCTCAGATTAAGAACAGCCAGAATGCTCCTTAGAAGCAAGGATGGAGAGACTTTGCCTCTCATACTTTGGTCATGTTGTCAGGAGGGACCAGTACATAGAGAAGGATATCATGCTTGATAAAGTAGACGGTTAATGAAAAAGAGGAAGACCCTCAATAAAATGGGTTGACACAGTGGTTGCAACAATGGGCTCAAGTATAGCAACAACTGTAAGGATGGTGTAGGACTAGGAAAAGTTTCGTTCTGTTGTACATAAGGGCTCTATGAGTTGGAACCACCTTGACGGCACCTAACAACAACTTCCCCAGAATATCCTAACTGATCCACTAATGAGAAGTTATTTTAGTTAGAATTTACTATCATGTTTTGATACTACATCTGTACTTTGTAATTTAATAATACTCTTTTAACTTGTAGATTCAAGCAGGTTGTGAAAGTTGGTGATACTATTAAAACTGAGAAAAGCTTGGAAAGACAGTTCATCTTAAAAACTAAAGAGTTCAGAGATGGGAGGATAGGCAAACAAGCTACACAGACCATCTCCAACAAAGCAAAGAGAAAGCAGTTAACACAGATACAGAAGATAATCCTGGAGCCCTGAGCTTTGAAACGAAGGATACAGAAGTGGATTCAACACCAACTAGTAGAAGAACCTGAATGAAAACAGTGAATAAGGAGACAAATGGAGCTGTGGACCATCAGCTATACTGATGGCACAGACAGTTTGAATATTTCCAAGTGGTGTTAGGACTTGAGAAGTAACCTAAAAATCTTCCCTGCTCACCAAGGGCTGCATGGACAATTACATTGGTGGCTGATGACTTAAAAGGGAAACAGAAAAGGAGACAAACTGAGCTGTGGACTTTTGGCTGTCTGGAGTATGCAGCCATTTTGAAAGTTTACAAGCTGTGGCCATTTTAGATATGTAAAGTGACAGCATTCTTGTTCAGATTCCAGGGACCTAAGAATAGGCTCTGCTTGGCAAGGACAGCACAGGCATTCCAGAGGCTGATGACTGGAAAGGCAAAATAATCCCCTTGTTACTCTTATGCTCCACACCATCTTGATGAATGAGGTGTGGCCATTCCTCATTTTCACCCAACCTCTGGGCCAGCAGGAATTCCATCCCAGTCTGTGTGCTCTGACAGAGCCTGGGTGCCCTGCCACACCCTGCCCTAGATCTGTTTTTTTTCTTGTTGTTGTTGTTGTTTTGTTTGCTTTAAATTTTTTCTTTATTTATTCTTCCTTTTTCTTTTCATTCTTTCTTTTTCCCTTACCAGGTCATAGGTTTTGGCTTTTATCTCTTTCTTTTTCCTGGTTCTCATTTTTTTCTTTCTTATGGTTCTTCTCATCTCCTATTTTTTTTTTTTTTTTTTTTTTTGCATTTTTCCCATTTTTTTAATCATTATTGTGGTACTCCAGCTCTTTTCTCAACTTCTCCCCAGATATTGTGGGGTTTGTTCTATCTTTTTCTATTTATATTTTGTCTTTTTAAAGTATTTCTATAAACATTTCGTCTCATTTATTACTTTTCCTTTTTTATTTTTGTTTTCTTTCTCATTTTGGTAATTGTTCCTGTGTTTTTATGCAGTGTGTGTTTTTTGTCTTCACTTTTATATCTTGGTAGTTTTTTTGATTGTTGTTTTTGTCTAACTGAGTGGGAGACAGCAACTGTGATCATACGACCCAACAATACCTGCACCTCCTGCAGCCCCACCTACTGAAGGCCACCATTTGCTTCTATACCAACTGCCCAATGATATATGACAGCCAATACGAGCCCGACTCACCCTTAAATGCTCTTCACAAACAATTAACAGAGATCTGTGCAACCATTCTCATTGTCTATCACACCAACCAGGAGATAGTGGTGAGTGCCAACTAGTGAATAGAGAAGTACAATGCCCTGCTTACTCAGATACATCAAAACAAAACAAAGAAAAAGAATATCTTGGGTGACACTCCAACATACAATCACTAATTCAATATAAATACAATAGAGTCACAATGTCTCAGAAACAACAGACCTTCACAACCCACACAAAGAAGCAAGAGAAAGAAGGGAGCAGGATACAGACCCAGAACATATCCTTGAGAAACAAGCAGCATTGGAACTCCCTGATAAAGAATTCAGAAGAATTATATTTGGGTATCTTCAATGGATTAGAGACAGATCAAGGAAATCACTGATAAAATTAAGGAAAACACAAACAAAAGCTTAGAACAATTTCAAAGACACTACAAGAACAAAATGACAAAATACATGACAAAATCTACAGATAGAAATCCACGAGACTAATACTAAATTTTCAGAAATAGATAACACAGTGAATGGTCAAAGGAGTAGATTTGAATCACTGGGAGACAGAATTAGTGAGACTGAACACAAATATGTCAATACTTCTTTAGAAAGGGATCAATCAGAAAAAAGATGAAAACAAAATGAAAAAAGCTGGAGTTCCAGTAAGATGGTGGACCAGGCAGAAAGACTGCACAGACACTCTTCAACAAAGAAAAAGGAAACCAATTGACACAGACATAGAAGATAATCCTAGACCCCTGAGCCTTGAAGGGAAGTATACAGAAGTGGACTAAACCCCAACTAGTGAAGAATTTGCATGAAAATACCAAAAAAGGAGACATATGGATCTGTGGTCTGGCAGTGATCTTGAGCAATCCTGACAGCACAGACAGCTTGGAGAGTGCCAAGTGGTGGTAGGACCTAAGAATTAACCTAAAAATCAGCCCTGCTAGCCAGGGACTACACGGAGGACAGCTCT
>NW_006922272.1:888428-889561 GCF_000298275.1 Orycteropus afer afer | reverse complement strand
CAGAGACATCAATTGGCAAGTGAGGACAACTACAAATAAAAAGAGGGAAAATACTGTGTAGTTACAGAACTTCTAAATGGTGAGGAAGTTAAGAGAGTCACAAGATAGAATGGACTGTTCTAAACTTGGGGAGAAAATGATAAATCATAGGATAACCTCAAAGAATAAAGATAAACCTTCACATCACAATAAAAAAGACGAGAAGCACAAACATTAAGCATATACTAAAACAACAGCAACAAAGGAAATGATAACACAATTCATAAACATAATGAGCTCAGCACAGAAAATAATATGGAACAAAGAAACCAAGGACACCATGAAAAAACACATAACAAAATTACAGCAACAATTCATACGTGTCAATAATTACACTGAATGTTAATGGATTAAACGCACCACTCAAGAGACAGAGAATTGCAGATTGGATAAGAAAACAAAACCCATCAATATGCTGCCTACAAGAGACACACCTTAGAGATAAAGACAAAAATAGACCAAAATGAAGAAAGCCTAAGACTCATGTGGGAGACCATCAAGAGTAATAACCTATGTGTAACCAGAATTCCGGAACAGGAAGAGACAAATAAAATCAGAGAAAATTGTCAAAGATTTGTTGGAAGACAATTTCCCTGATATGATGAAAAACAAGAATATATCCATTCAAGAAGTCCAACGAATCCCAAACAAGATAGAGCCCAAAAGAAAATCACCAAGACATATTATCATCAAACTCACCAAAACCAAAGACAAAGAATCCTAACAGCAGCATCGGAAAAATGAAAAGTTACCTACAATGCACAACCAGTAAGACTAACTCTGATTTCTCAGCAGAAACCATGCAGGTGAGAAGGCAATGGGATGGTATATATAAAATACTGAAATAAAAAACATTCCAACAAAGAATTATATACCCAACAATACTGTCCCTTGAATATGATGGTGAAATTAGGAGATTTCCAGACAAGCAGAAATTAAGGGAATTTTTTTAAACCAGACCAACCTTATAAGAGATGCTAAAGGAAGTCCTTTGGACAGAGAACCAACAACAGCAAAAAACAACCAACCATTAACACACATGATGACATTACTCAGAAACCAACTAAGTTATGGAAGTAAAAAAAAAAAAAAAA
>NW_006922272.1:863701-886009 GCF_000298275.1 Orycteropus afer afer | reverse complement strand
ATACATTCTTTTCCAGTGCACATGGAACATTCTCCAGGATAGACCATATGTTAGGCCACAAAACAAGCCTTAATAAATTTAAGGCTTAATAAATCTCAGGGTCTGACTTGACAGCACATAACAACAACAACAACAGGGACACAAAAGATCTGTACAAAGGAAACTACAAAACATTACCTTAAGAAACCAAAAGAAATCTACATAAATGGAAAAACATACCATGCTTGTGGATGGGAAGATTGAACATTGTGAAAATGTCAATACTATCCAAAGCAATTGATACATTGAATGCAAGCCCAATCCAGATCCCATCAACATTCTTTAAGGATATGGATAAACCAATCATTAATTCTATATGCAATGGAGAGACCTCAGATAAGCAAAGCACTATAAAAGAAGAACAACAATGTAGGAGGTCTCACACTCCCCAATCTCAAAACCTACCATATAGCCACAGTAATCAAAACAGCCTGGTATTGGTACAATGACAGACACTCAGACCAGTGGAATAAAATTGAGAACCCAGAAATAGATTCATTAACCTATGGTCAGCTGATCTTTGACAAAGGGTTGAAATCCATTAAAAGGGGAAAAATCTGTCTCTTTAATAAATGTGCTGGCAAACTTGGATATCAATTTGCAGAAAAATGAATCAAGATCTGTACCTCATACCATGCACAAAAACTAACTCCAGATAGATCAAAGACTTAAATTTGAAACCTAAAACTATAAAGTTCCTTGAGGAAAAAACAGGGGCAAATTTAGGGGCCCTAATTTATGGCATAAATTGCCTGTCAATCATAATCCAAAATGCACAAACACCAGAAGATAAACTAGATGGATGGGACCTTCTAAAAATTAAATTTCTATGTGCTTCAAAAGACTTCTCTGAAAGAGTCAAAAGAGAACCTACAGATTGGGAAAAAATATTCAGCAATGACATATCTGACAAGGGACTTATCTCTAAAATTTATAGAAAACTCCAACACTGCAACAACAAAAAGACAAACAATCCAATTAAAAAATGAGCAGAAGACAGGAACAGACACTTCACCAAAGAGGATATTCAGGCGGCCAACAAACACATGAAGAAATGTTCATGATCATTAGCCATTGTTGTTGTTATGTGCCGTAGAGTCAGACCTTAGAGAGGTGCAAATCAAAGCAACAATGAGATTCCATCTCTCCTCAGCACTAATAGAAAAATTCAAGAAGACAGAAAGCAACAAATGCTAGCAAGGATGTGGAGAGATTGGGACTCTCATACACTGCTGGTAGTACTGTAAAATAATACAACCACTCTGGAAAGCAGTATGGCAATTCCTTAAAAATTTGCAATTAGAAATAGCATTTGATCCAGCAACTCCATTATTAGGCAAATATCCTAAAGAAGTGAGAGCCAGGACAAGAACACGTTCATTGTAGCACTATTTACAATAGCAGAAAGATGGAAACAATCTAGCTGCCCATCAGCAGAAGAATGGATAACCAAGCTATGGTACATACACAACGGAATACTATGCAACATTAAAGAATAATGTAGAATCTGCAAAATACCGCATAATGTGGATGAACTTGGAGGACAGTATGCCGAGTGAAATAAACCAATCACAGAAGCACAGATATTGTATTAGTTCATTATTGTAAAAATTCAAGGAAAAGTATATATATGGAAGGAAACATTCTTTTTTCTTTATGGAGATGGTGGGGGGGGGGTGGGGAAGAAGCACAGCAAAAAGAAAAAAGAAAAGAAAAGAATAATGTAGAATTTACAAAACACCGCATAACATGGATGAACTTAGAGGACATTATGTTGAATGAAATAAGTTAATTACAGAAGGACAAATGTTATGTAAGTTCATTACTGTAAAAAGTCAAAGAAAAGTTTATATAAGGAAGGAAACTTACTTTGTTGGTTGCCAGGGGTGGTAGGGGAGGAGAGGGAACACTGCTAAATAGGCAGAGACAAGTATTGATTTGGGTGAAGGGAAAGGCAATGTACAAACATGAATGATCAACACAGTGGCACTGAGGAAGAGGAAGACACAGAGAGCTGCATGGGAGGTACAGACAACAGAGATGAACCCTTTTCATGTACAATACTGTCAGTGATGGCAAGCATTGATCTACAGGTGGTAGATGGGTAGACAGGCTGAATGATCAGGTATCTCTAGGCAGGGGGTAGTGTGCCAATGACCATGTATAGGGTTGACAAACAACGTGTCTACATGTGTATTTGTATGCTCTGTAGGTGTATACTAGCACTGAGAAGGGGCAAGGTTGTTGTGGCTTTTTGGCCACACCAAGAAAAAGGAAGCAAATAGTTGGATCTGTGAGCTCATGGGGGAGGTCACGGGGGACATCAAGCTCAATTGGCATAACATACTACCCAGAAACATTGTTCCACATCCTACTTTGGTGAGTAGTGACTGGGATCTTAAAAGCCTTCATCTAGATGCAACAATGGGTCTCTCCTCATCAAGAGCAAAGAAGAACAAAGAAAACCAAGGATACATGGAAACAATTATTCCAAGGGACTGGTAGACCATGTGATCCTCAGCCTTTACAACCAAACCGAAACCAACAACTCATAGCAACCTCTCCTTGGGTTTCCAAGGCCATATGACTACGGAAGTAGATTGCCCAACCATCCTTCTGAGGAGTGGCTGCTGGGTTTGAACCGCCAACCTTCTGGTTAGCAGTCAAATGCTTTAGGCACTACGCCATCAAATCAAAAGAACTAGATGGTGCCTGGCTACCACTGTCAACCACTTAAAGGGGGATTGGTGCAGGAGATCCTGGATAGAGTGGAAGAACAACGTGGAAAAAACTCAAAATTATTAAAAAAAAAAAAAAGACCAGGTTTGCTGGTCTGATAGAACCTGGTGAGACCCCTGAGACTATGGCTCCTAGCCACCCTCAGGTCTGGAACTGAACTCATCCCTATTGCTTCCAGGTAAATAATAGACAGGCATATGTGGTGAACATTCACTTCAGGTAGATACACTCCTTGGAGCGATTAATCATTGGAGAACAGAAGGGCAGTGTTTGCACAGGGAGACAGCTCAGGAGATGGGAGAGCTTGGGACGGAAGGACACAGGGAAGAGGTAACTACTGGGAGGAAGTGGGAAGAGAGCTATTACATTGTTGGGAATTGCAGTCAATGTCATGAGACAAAATGTGTATTAACTGCTATATGGAAAATGAATTTCCTCTGTAAACTTTCACCCAAATCACACTAAAATTAAAAAAAAAAAAAATCATAGAACTTTAGAGTTAGAAAATAAAAACACACTTGCTTTGCCAAAAATAGAGGTTAAATCTAAGTAGAAGTCTGACCAAAGCACGAAATTTAAATATGGTAGAAGCTCAAGAGCTATTTGTAACAAGCATGGCAGGCCATAAGGTTTTCCCTGGCCAATTCTTTGAGAAGTGGATGGCCTCTTCCTTCTTCCTAGTCTGTCTCAGTCTATAAGCTGGGCTGTTACCTGTGCACCAGGTGCATTTCACTGGTTTTAAACACCAGAGGCTCAGCCTCAAAACTCACATCTACATGTCACCACAGTAGGACAAACCGACAGACAAGTTTGTCTTGCTGTTGGAGACCTCTTGTATCACCCCCACCTGGGTCCCTGTTGCTGACTGTTCCTCTGTCTTGCTTCCTGGCTTTTAATCCCCTTTCTCCTGCTCTTCCGGCCTGCTGCTTTGGGCGGGCCTGAGTTTCCTCTCCTCACCTAATCCCTTCAGCTGATTGCTCTTCTCTCTGGCTTCCTGGCTTTTAATCCCCTTTCTCCTGCTCTTCTGGCCTGCTGCTTTGGGCATCCCTGAGTTGTCTCTCCTCACCTGTATACCTGGGGCTGACTGCTCTTAGTCCAGGTTCCTGGCTTTTATCTCCTTTCTCCTACTTTCCCGTCCTGCTGCTTTGGGCGGGCCTGAGTTTCCTCTCCTCACCTAATCCCTTCAGCTGATTGCTCTTCTCTCTGGCTTCCTGGCTTTTAATCCCCTTTCTCCTGCTCTTCTGGCCTGCTGCTTTGGGCATCCCTGAGTTGTCTCTCCTCACCTGTAACCCTGGGGCTGACATTAGACAACGTGTAGCTTTGGGAAAGTCAACTGTGAAGAAACTGTATCAAGTGCTGAGGAGCAAGGATATCTCCTGGAGGACTAAGGTGCACCTGACACAAGCCATGATATTTCCAATCACCTCATATGCATGTGAGAGCTGGACAATGAATAAGGAAGACCGAAGAAGAGCTGATACTTTTGAGTTGTGGTACTGGCGGAGAATGCTGAAAGTACCATGGACTGCTAAAAGAACTAACAGATCTGTCCTGGAGGAAGTACAGCCAGAATGCTCCTTGGAAGCAAGAATGGCCCGACTTCGTCTCACCTATTTTGGTCATGTTGTAAGAAGGGACTATTCCGTGGAGAAGGATGTCATGCTTGGTAGGGTGGAGGGTCGACGAAAGAGGGGGAGGCCTTCAACGAGATGGATTGACACGGTGGCTGCGATGATGGGCTCAAGTATAGCAGGGATTGTGGGGCTGGCAAGGGATCGGGCAGTGTTTCGTTCTGCTGTGCATGGGATTGCTATGAGTCGGAAACGACTCGACAGCACTTAACAACAACAACAACAACATGGCAGGACATTTAAAAAAATTTTTCAATGGATTATGATCATTTAAAATCCTTAAGGAGATGGGCAATCCTCTTATAACCCTCTAGAATGGTGAAATGGAATAAAGCGTCCTTAAATACTCATACATACCCAGTACAATATATATAGAAATGAACAATACTTTACATAGTCAAAATAACTTAAGCACTCATTAGTTTAGCCCCAAATTAGGATATTATCATATTTAGAGCATGAAGGGAAGAAAAAGTTGGAGTAGGTGGTGTCAGAAAACTATATCCTTAAATTCTATCACAGGCTGTCAATAGTATCTAAAATGTATATATCAAATAAATTTTTTAAATTACAACAAAAATTTTTAAAAGACAAAAAAGAAATAAAAAATATGCAACAAAGAGAGTAGTAAAAGCCTATTATTTAGTAACATGAAGTGAATACTAGGAGAACAACCTAAAAATAGTTTAAAACAGGAGTGGAATTATGTGGTTTTCTAGAATTGACCGGCAAACACTGACAGTTGTAGCTCTTTGAGAACTTTCTCAATTTCTTCTGTGGTAACTGGTATACAACATGTATTTTAAGTCTTTACTAGTTTTTATTATTATTTTAGAGTTTGTATTATCTGGAGATTAGTGTCCTAGAGAATACCTTTAGATAATCATTGTTGTTGTTGGGTGCTGATAAGTCAATTAGCACTGGTAGAGATTTCCTACTGCCTTGAAGGAAAATACAGTGCAAGCTAGGAGAAACAGGTTAAGGGTGGTAGAGCAATAAAATAGTAGGAACCTGGGTCACCTTTTGGATTAGTAACATAGCCCCATGTACTTCCTGTAACTGCAGACATTTATACAAGAAAAAAAACTAGTACCAGTTTTGTTTAAGTCACTCTTATTAGATTTCTGTTAAAGTATCCCAGCCAATGACCTAATTAATTTGGTTAAATTGTTTCCATTTTTTTCACTAATACAAACATTGCTACTATAATAATCTTCCTACAAATTTCCTTGTGTGGGGGAAGTAGTTTGTACTCAGCTACTAACCTAAAGGTTGGTAGTTCAAAACCACTCAGTGGTATTACAGCAAAACAGTCTTGTGAACTGTGTGCATAAAGATTACAGCCAAGAAAATCCTAAGAAACAGTTCTACTCACATGGAGTAACCATGAGTCAGAATTGACCCAACAGCAATGAGCTAGTTTTGTTTCTGTTTAATGTTATCCTCCTCAGAGAAGATTTAAGTTTGATTTTGGCAGGCAGCTAGAATCTTGTTAACCCATCCAATGAGGGGCTGAAAAACTCAATACAGTGCTTTAGTCCTTGCAAGATATGATGTATTTCAACTTCTCTCTCATTCCCAGAGCATAGCCATTCAGAGTTCCAATTTTAGGTGTGAAGTTGTTAGCTCCAATTTTGGTCCTCCTAGCTCTACAATCATGAGAAATTATGGATAACATTGCAAGGAATGGGAATTTTGGGACACTTAATTGTACTTAAGGAGCGCTGGTGGCATAGTGCCTAAGGCATTTGACTGCTAACCAGAAGGCTAGCGGTTCAAATCCACCAGCCACTCCTTGAAAGAAGGCTGGGCAATCTACTTCCATAGAGATACTGCCTCAGAAACCCAAGGAGGGGTCGCTATGAGTCAGATCCGACTCAACGGCAGTGCATTTTTTTTTTTTTTAAATTGTACTTACACAAAACCTGTACGTAGACCAAGAGGTAGTCATCTGAGTAGAACAAGGGAACACTACGTGGTTTAAAATCAGAAAAGGTGTGCCTCAGGGTTGCATCCTTTCAGCAGATTTATTCAATCTGTATGCTGAGCAAATGATCTAAGAAGCTGGACCATATGAAGAAGAATATGGTATTAGAATTGAAGGAAGATTCATTAATAACCTGTAATATGCAGATGACCAGGGCCGGATTAAGGTATATAAGGATCCTAATCCTCTGCTTACTCATGCATTTTAATGGGATATGAGTTATTTATACATGTGTATTTATGTGTGTGTGTGTGTGTGTGTGTGTGTCTTAGCCATCCATGATGTAACTTCTTATAAAATGCTACTATAAAATTAGCAACTGAATGCAAAAGTGGTGTATGCCATTTTAGTGGAATGAGATGAACTGGATTGTACGATGTTTATTGGATATGAAGTATTATGATTTTTACTGTCTACCACATTTTCTACAAAAAGAATATTCCACATATTCTACAACAAAGAATATGAGTCAGTGAACGTAGTTGTTTTAACAATCAATGTAAAATTCTGTTAATCTCTCACAATGAAAAACTGACTTTCACCAATTTAGCTTTAAACTGCTCATACTTCAATTTTGATGCTTATTTAATAAGAGCTATAACTATAAATGAACAAATGAAAAGATATCATAAAAGAAAATTTAATGATCCCAAAACAAGTATTACAACATATTATACATTTTATTTGTAGATAGATCTTTCAACTCTAACATGTTATAATTTAAAAAACATTTCCTCCTATATTTTGCTCTTACAAATTCTTCCATGATTTAATCACAATTAAGCTGCTGAACGATAGCCACGTCTATATATAATAAGGATAATGAATCGAGTCTTGCTGGAATCACTTGTACACTGAGAGTTTTTGAGTCTCTTTAGTAACAAAGATGAGTGTTTTGTTGTGCAATTAGTAATCATTAAATAGGTATATGCATAAAGTAATTTTAACATGGGAAATACATATTGTATCTTATTTTCTATTATGGAATCATATATTCCTACAGGAGTAAAATTTGTCTTTCCTGGATCTGTAAACTTAGTCCTTACATAAGAATGTAACTGTTGCACTCTTCTGTAAAGGTTTATATTTAAATCATCAGTATAAGCCTACACTAATTTCTTGGGTGTTTTCATGCACTCTTCATTAGGTATATCCACATTGTTTAAGAAGGAAAAACTATCTGAAAGAACTTCATATACTTTCAGCCTTCTTTTCATGCAAGATTCAAGTGTCAATGATGGTGTAGTATGTGGTTATGCAAAACATCAATACATACTCTAGTGTTTGCATTTTATTAGCAATGTTTTCACCCTCTCTTTTGGTATCTCCTTTTTGTGTCTTGTCTTCAGCAATATTTTCTAAGGCATCTGGAATATGAGACTATGATTCTAGGATTTCACTTATTGCCACAGCATGTGCTTCCCAACATATATCAGAAAAGCATCTTAATACTTGATAATTGCCTAAATATGCTTTAAGACCTGCCCATCAATGAGTAAAGGCAGCAGAACATGTGTAAAGTAACTTAACAGTAGAAAAAAATCAACTGCTTCTGGACAACAATCTACTGCACTATGTCTTAAAAGACTAAGTTAATGTGCAGTGCATGGTATGAAAATGGTATATTCATTACAAGATAAAATATTCTGTTGCATGGCTCTATATGCCCTGACATATTGGCAGCATTGTCATAGGACTGGCCTCTGCTCTTAGAAAAGTCAAATTTTCAACTTCACATAAATAGTGAAGTACTTGATTTGCAATTTCTTCACTGGCATGACTTTTTAAGTTAGTAAATGTAAAAAATTGCCCAACATGTTTTTCATCTGCTGGAGGCACATATCTTAAAATAATACTTAGCTGGTATGTATGAGAAAGATCAGGAGTGGAATCGACAAACAAAGAGAAGTATTGAGCTATATTTATTTCACTGAAAAAAGTTGATCAAACTTTATCTCCTATTAAGTTTATTAGTTCTTCACTCATTGTTTTAGACATTTATGGTGGGTTGCCTTTCCTGTGTTACCATATTTTGAGATGGGACCTGCTAAAAATGGATCAAATTGAGCAACAAGTTCAAGTAAACCCAAAATAATTTCCATTTTATGGAGACCCAAACACTTCATTTCTTCCTCAAAAAGATAGTACACATTGTTATAATGACAGCAACAATGTATTGCAAAATGGCTTTGCACTACTGATACTTTTCCTTATTTTTTGTTTCAGGTTCATGAGTTAAGCCAAAACCATGTATTCAGTTTAAATATGACAACATACAATTTCAGTGAATTGAATTGTTTCCATTTTTATCAATCATGTTCAAGTTGCACCAATAGCTAAATCAATCTGTAGCAAGTTGGGAATTAATGAGTTAGGACTGAACAGTTTGCAAACAAAACAATATACAGAGTGAGTGATGGAGAAAACAGTAGTCACTCCCTCTAATTTTCACCATTAACTCTGTAACCTAGAAATACATTCTGCCTACAGAACCTTGTTTGTTTACCATGCAGAAACTTTGGACATGCATTTTCAAATGGTCCACTGTGATGCTGACAATCAATTGGCCCTCTTTCAATCCAGTAACTTACATCATTAGGAGAAAAATTACCCACAAAGCAGGATGTACATTTCTGTTATTTATGGGGTCTGCAGACATGACAATTTCAGATTATAAAATAGTGTCACTTTCTACACCATTATAAATTTTTTAATCCAAGAAATGGATGTAAAATTTGGAACAAATTCTGTAATATTTGTATTGCAATTAGTAATTTTAGTACTAGTGGTAGTGGTACAATGATTTTGCTCCCATTAAACTAGAACATTCAATGGGACAAGTCTCTTCTGAGTCATTGTTTTAAAAAGGAAGTTAATTTTGGAATTATCTTTAGGGATTCACAAATCCCTTACTTTTTTATCTTCTGTGAGCTTTCATTCCCATGTTCCACTCAGTTGTTGTCATACAATTTTACCCTGATGTAAAATTATGTCACCTTTTAAATTTGGTTCTACCATAGCAAACAAATTTGAATAATTGGAAATAAATAAAATATATAAAACAGGTAACATTAAAAAATAAAATGTACATTCAAATTTGGACACTGACACAAAAATTTATATTTGAAAATTGTAATTAAAAAAATGGATTTGGAACATATAATTTTGTTCTTCAGTTCTCAGACAGTCAAAAGAAATAATACTTACAAGGCAGTAAGAAATAATTTCATTTGTTTGTCATACAGTGTTTGCTGATGAGTCCTTTGCAAATATCCGTGAGTATTTTTTGTCTTGAGATAATACTTAAAAACTTGCACACTCACTTTTCATACTTTGCTGCTGTGTCTTCACAGTTCACTAGACTACTGATGATACCTGATGGGGGTGAGACTGATCACAAAGAGCATGATACAGAGACAAAGGTGTGCTCAATGTGATGTGAAGACATGTTTTGGTTTGCTCTGTGCAGGGCCGGACCAGGTACATCACAAGTCATATGGTTATACTGCTGCTAGTATGTTGTTATGTGGTCGACGAGAGAGAACTGAATGGAAGCTGTACCAGTCAATCCAAAATGAAAAGGAAAATATAATTGTTATCATATACAAAATGTATAAAATGTACATTTTATTTCTTTGTGGAATTTTTCATCTCCCATATTCAGAGATAAGTACATAATTGGTGTAACAATAAATAGCACCACTTCTTGACAAGCAAGGCTCTTTTGTGAGTAGTAACAAAAATCAATTAATTTCTTAAAAGAAAGTCAGTCTGAAGGAAAATGGAAAATAAAATACATTTATATATTTTTTGTTATCTAAATATCCATCTATTTCCTCAAGGAGTTGTTTAGTTTCCTCACATAAAGATATGTAAATATTCTGATAAAATATTAATATAATACTCTGATAAACACCTTTTGTTGAGAAACACACTCATTGTTGCAAAACAGGAACACTTTGCATGATAAATATAGAATTTTGCATCCTCTTAATGTGCCTTTTACTTTATTAGAGTGTACAGAGTAACATTAATCAAGCACTGTGTCCCACACATCAGACAATACAAAATGAAATCTACTTGATACATAAATTAAAACTTTTTGTGTTAGACAACTACTAATATTTCCAGTATTTTATGGACATTTACTATTAAATTATTATATTAAATATTATTGCTAAAGGGGTATCTCCTGACCTCCTCTAACTTCACAAGAAGAAGACAGAATCACCATGAGCAGCCCAAGACCTATTCCTATGAGGCTAGATATGTCGCCACCCTTCAGCCCTCTTACCAACCTAGACACCAACCGTTCCTCTCACAGCACCCACCACCTCTCTGCTGGGTTTGATAACTCACTGCAGTGGCCACACAGAATTCACAGATTATGGGGTTTATTAGGGAAGTAACAGCTACAATTCAAATTCAGGAACATGCTCAGTCTCTCTCAGCCAGCAGTCTCTCTCAGTCTGTCTCTCAGCAGCACGTCTCTCTCAGTCACACGTCTCCCTCAGCCAGCAGTCAGAGATTCCTTTCTGTCTCTAGGAGGGCTCATTTTAAGCCTGGCAGAGGGGCAAAACTAGCCAATCCCAACATCAGAATTCTACACACCTGAGGGAGAAAGTGAACTTCCCAGGAGATTATTTCACGGTGCTCCAACAGAAATACACCAGGTGGATGATTTCACAATCAGGAGTTTAAATTGCATGGTCGCACCAGTAATCTGGTGGGAGTTACAATATGGCTTGAAAAGCCATACCATGTAATTTACCACACCACAATTACACATTTATATTATATTAAATGTGTGCTAGATTGCATCAATGTGTATGTGAAACATATAAATAAAACTTATAAATATTATTGTTTACAAAACTTAAGACATAATTCTGTATGTGAATGCTATACAAAGTAACTTAACTGAACTCGTTGCAATCGTCAACTTACTTATTTGAGTGCCCTCGCTTTTGCTCATCATCTGGAATTGGAGTTCCCATTGGCTTTTTACCAGGCTTTTTATCCTGCATATCTTGCAGGATATGCAAGAGTGTATCTTTGTGTTTGCATCATGGCAAAGAGTATTGCTGGCCCTTCTTGTTGGAGTTTCTGGATCAGCAGACATGGACATGTGGGTTCTCTCAAAATGGATCAGAGATCTTTTATCTATTAATATAATTGATCCTTGCCCAGTAACTGCTCATGTTGTATCCAGTTGCATGTTGGGTGAATGTAGCAAGAGTTAGATTCAACAGCTCATCTCTATCTCTTATTTGTTAGAAAGAAACAGTATACTCCCAAGAGACCTGCTAAGGTAAGGAGTTTCAGTTACACAGGAGGAGACCATAGGCGACAGATATCAACAAATGTATTAAAGTGGTAGGAGCCTAGTAACTTAAATAACCATGTGCATGGGTGCTTTCATGACACTGCATGAACTTTATTTCTGGCCAGCACATGCTTACGGTGCATGAACACTGGAGCTGGTATCAGTTTCATTTAGTGACCCGCCAGTTTCCTCCCACTGAGGTGCTTGTTTTTCCTTGTGTCTTGTCTGCTTGGCATCTATGGGTCTTTGTTTTGGACAGCTGGTACCCATTTTGCTGATACCCTAAGCACATGCTTACCTTGCTTATTGCGTAATCCATCTCTGCAGATAACATAACATTGCTTGCTGAACGTGAAAAGGACTTGAACCACTTACAGATGAAGATCAAAGACTCAGCCTTCAGTATGGATTACACCTCAACATAAAGAGAACTAAAATCCTCACAACTGTACCAATAAGCAACATCATGATAAACAGAGAAAAGATTGAAGTTGTCAAAGATTTCATTTTACTTGAATCCACAATCAATATCCATGGAAGCAGCAGTCAAGAATTCAAATGAAGTATTGCATTGGGCAAATCTGCTACAAAAGATACTTTAAAACCTCTTTAAAGTGTTAAAAGGCAAAGACAGCCCTTTGAGGACGAAGGTGTAGGTACATGACAAAAGCCATGGTATTTTAATTTGCCTCATATGCATATGAAAGCTGAACAATGAATAAGGAAAACTGGAGAAGAATCGATGCATTTGAATTATGGCGCTGACCAAGAATATTGAATGTACCATGGACTGCCAGAAGAACAAACAAATCTGTCTTGGAAGAAGTACAACTAGAATGCTCTTTAGATACAAGGATGGCAAGACTTTATTTCACATATATTGGACATGTTATCAGGAGGGACCAATCCCTGAAGAAGGACATCATGCTTGGTAAAGTAGAGGGTCAGCAAAAAAGGAAAAGACCCTCCATGAGATGGGTCGACACAGTGGCTGCAACAATGAGCTCAAACATAGTGATTGTGAGGATTGTGAGGATGGTGCAGGGCTCGTCAGTGTTTGGTTCTCTTGCATATGGGGTTGCTATGAGTTGAAACCAACTCAATGACACCCAATAACAACAACTCTAAGGTTCTTCTAAAAGCTCTGCTCACCTTCTCAGCCAACTCTTTTCTCTAGTAAGAAAAATCCCAAAATGCCAGTCTCAAACTTCTGGGTTTCCTTCTTCTCCTGAAGCTTCACCCTGTAGTTTTTCACACTCACATACTTTCAAACATAATTTTAAAAAATATTTTGTTCATTTTTCCTAGTTGATTTCGATGAAAGCGTTTGTCCAAATTACCTAGCACAATTAGCAAAGCACAATTCTCAATGTTTCTCTTTTTTAAATTTACATTTTCAAATGCTCACGTAAAGGAATATATTATTGATTTTTATATATTGATTCCATATACAGTAAATGAAATAGACTCTTCTTAATTCTATTAGTTCATTCACATTATCTTGGATTATCTCTGCAGACAGTTTAAGAATAATTTCAGATGTTTCCACCTTTCAAATCATTGTAACTTTTATTTCTACTTCTTGTCTTATTGTGTTGGGTAAGACCTCCAGTCTAACACTGAACAGACGCAGACATAGTAGACAACTTTGTTTCATATGTCATTTTAAAAAGAAAGTTTCTAATACTTTAGCATAAAATATCATCTTTGTGAAGAATTTTTGTCATGAATGGGGTGAAATTTTATCAAACGCTTTTCTGCATCTATTGAGATGGCAATGTTTTTTATTCTTTGATCTGTTAAAATAGTGATATACTTTAATAGGCTTTCAAACATTAAAGTTTTCAGTCTTTCATTCTAAGGATAAAAGCGATTTATCATGATATATGTTTAAACATTACCATATTCAGTTTGCTAATATTTTATTCATGATTTTCCCATCATGTTCATATAAGTAAGATTAATCTTGTATTCACTTTCTATTGTTGTAATAACAAATGCCCACAAACCTGATGGGTTACCCAACACCAATTTATTATTTTACAATTATGGAAGTCAGAGGTTCAAAATAGGACTCACTGGATGTGCTAGGCTGCATAATGGGCTCCCAAATTATGTCCATATCCAAATTCCTGGAACCTATAAATGTTACTTTATATGGAAAAAGAGACTTTAAAGTTATGATTAGATTAAAGATGTTAAAATAGGGAGATTATCCTGGATTGGTCCTGATAAGAAGGAGTCAGGGTCAGAGAAGTAGATGATGTAATGATGAAAGCAGAGGTAGGAATTTGTGCTTTGAAGGCAAAGGAAGGCACCACAAGCCAAGGAAAACAGGTGGCCATTGGAGACTGAAAAAAACAAGAGAATGAATTCTCCCCTCAGAGCCTTCAGAAGGAACAAGCCCTGCCAACACCTTGATTTTAGCCCCAGTTACTTCTGACCTCTAGAACTGTAAGAGAGTATGTCTCAGTTGATTTAAGCCACTAAATTTGTGGTATCTGTTACAGAAGCAATAGGAAACTAGTACCGTGGGCTAAAATCAAGGTGTTGACAGGGCTGTATTCCTTTCTGGAGGCTCTACAGGAGGATCTATTCTCTTACCTTTCTCAGCTTATAAAGGCTGCCTGAGGAGCCCTGGTCATGCAGTTGTTAAACACTCGGCTGCTAACTGAAAGGTTGGTGCTTTGAATCCACCAACTGCTCTATGGGAGAAAGATGAGGCAGTCTACTTCCATAAAGATTTACAGCCTTGGAGACCCTATGGGGCAGTTCCACTATGCCCTATAGGATGTCTATGAGTCAGAAATGACTTGATAGCAATGGGTTTGGTTTTGGTTTAGAGGCTGCCTGCATTTCTTGGCTTGTTGCCCCCTTCAGTCTTCAAAGCCAGCAGAAAAAGGCTGAGTCCTCACATTGAATCACTCTGACCTCTGCTTCCTTTATTACATCTCCTTCTATGACTCTTTTATGCCTCCCTCTCCCACCTTTAAAGACCTTTGTAATTGCATTGTGCTCACCCAGATAATCGAGGATAATCTCACTGTTTTAATGTCAATTGATTAACAATCTTAAATCCGTCTGCCACCTTAATTACCCTCTGTCATGTAACATAACATATTCAGAGTCCTGGGGTTAGGACTGGCTATCTTTGGGAGCCATTATTCTGCCTGCCACAAACCTATACTTTACTTTTTCTCATACCGTTATATTGTCATTGTTTGGTTATATTAGCCTCATAAAATGAATTAGGCAGTTCTAATTTTTTACTCTCAGTGACGGTTTGTATAGATTCTTTTAATTCCTTGAAATTTTTAATGTATGTCATCTGCAAAAATGTCTAGGTTGTTATATTTTTGTGATTAGATTTTAATCTACTAAATAAATTCATTTTATAAGCATATTCCAATTTTCCTTTAGTTATATACTTTCATCAGTTACATTTTTCTAGGAAATTGTTCCCGTTATCTACTTTTTCAAATTCATTGGTATAGTCATTTATAGCTATTTTCTTACTTAAAAAAAAAAAAAGAAGAACTGCCATGTCTCCAGTTAGACAGTATTTTTTGAATCCTCATGTTACTTTGTATTCACTTCTTTACTCTTGATCAGTCTTGCCAGTAGTTTTTCTATTTTATCAGTTCTTTCAAATTTTTACAAACCCTTTCTCATTTTCTAATTCTATTAATTTCTGCTCTTTATTCCATTCCTTAGATAACTTTTGTTTTTTACTTTATAACTTCTGAATTTCAAGTGAAGGTAAAATTCAGCATTTTTCACTAAAATAAACATCTGAAGCTACAATTTCTCCAAAGTACAGCTTTAACTGCAGCTCAGAGTTTTAATTAGATCTACTCCAAAGTCTATGAGTTCTGCTTTTATGATTTCATGAATTACTTAGAAGTGTATTTTTAAATGCAAATGGATGGGATGGTAAATTGTTTATCATTTTTTAATTGATGGCATTAAATGTATTGTGGTAAAAAAAAATGTGATCTGCTTGATATTCTTATTTATTGATATTAGGCTATGATCTAGAGCATGGTCAATTTAGGTGAATGTTCTATGTTGTTGTTGTTATATGCCATCGAGTTGGACCTGGCTCATAGTGACCCCTCCTTAGGTTTCCGAGGCAGTATCACTACAGAAGTAGATTGCCCAACCTTTCCTCCAGGGAGTGGCTAGTGGGTTTGAACCACCAGCCTTCTGGTTAGCAGTCAAGTGCCTTAGGCACTATGCAACCAGAGCTCCCAAATGTTCTATATGGGCTTTAAAAGAAAGGAAATGATTATCGTAAGAGTCAGGAGAGTAGCTACCTTTCATAGAGGGGTGCTAGTTACTGGGAAGGAGTATGTGAGTGACTTCTGCGTGCTGCCAATGCTGCTGTATAAGTAACAAAGCTGTTTAACTGCTGGGTGCTGGTTTCAAATTTTCTATATCCTTAAAAAGCTTTAATTTGCCTCTCAACTGTTGTTTGTTGTGGATGTAGTATGCCACTGAGTCAGCTCCAACTCATCGATCCTGTGTGCAACAGAGTAAAACACTGTCCAGTCCTGTGCCAGCCTCACAATTCTTGCTATATCTAAGCCCATTGTTGTAGCCACTGTGTCAATCCATCATATTGAGGGTCTTCCCATTTTTGCTGACCCTATACTTTACCAAGCATGATATCCTTCTCCAGGAAACGGTCCCATTGGACAACATGACCAAAGTAGGTGAGATGAAGTCGGTCATTCTTGCTTCCAAGGAGCATTCCAGCTGCACTTCCTCCAGGACATATTTGTTCATTCTTCTGGCAATCTATGGTACTTTCAGTATTTTCTGTCAACATCACAACTCAAAAGCATCAACTCTTCTTCTGTCTTCCTATTCAGCTTTCACATGCACATGAAACCAAAAACCAAACTCACTGATGTAGAGTTGGTTGAACTCACGGCAACCCCTCCTTGGGTTTCCAAGATGGTATCTCTATGGAAGTAGATTGCCCAATCTTCCTTCTGAGGAGTGCCTGGTAGGTTTGAACCACCAGCCTTCTGGTTAGCAGTCAAATGCCTTAGGCACTACATGGCTTGGATTGTTGTTATTAGTGTCATTGAGTCAGCTCCGACATAGTGACCCTGTGTACAACAGAACAAAACACTGCCTGGTCGTGCACCATCCTCAGAATCCTTGCTCTACCTGAGCCAATTGTTGTAGCCACTGTGTCAATACATCTTGTGGAGGGCCTTCCTCTTTTTTGCTGACCCTCCACTTTACCAAGCACAGTATTCTTCTCCAGTGAATGGTTCCTTCTGACAACATGACCAAAGTAGGTGAGACGAAGTCTGGCCATTCTTGCTTCCAAAGAGCATTCTGGCTGCACTTCTTCCAAGACAGATTTGTTAGTTCCTCAGCCAGTCTATGGTACTTTAAGTATTCTTTGACAATACCACAACTCAAAAGCATCCAAGTCTTCTTTGGTCTTCTTTACTCATTGTCCAGCTTTCACATGCATATGAGGCAATTGAAAATACCATGGCTTGGGTTAGGTGCACCTTAATCTTTAAAGAGACATCTTTGCTTTTCAGCATTTTAAAAAGGTCTTTTGCATCAGATTTGCCCACTGCAATATGTAGTTTGATTTATTGACTGCTGCTTCCATAGTATTGACTGTGTAACAAAGTAATATGAAATCTTTGACAACTTCAATCTTCATTTATCATGAGGCTGCTTATTGGTCCATTTGTGAGGATTTTAATATTCTTTATGTTGAGGTATTCATACTGCAGACTGTAGTCTTTAATATTCATCAGTAAGTGCTTCAAGTCATCTTCACTTTCAGCCAGCAAGGCTGTGTCCTCTGCGTATCACAGATTGTTAATGAGTCTTCCTCCAATCCTGATGCCATGTTCTTCTTCACAGAGTCCAGCTTCTTGAACTATTTACTCAGCATGTAGATTGAATAAGTATGGTGAAAGGATACAACACTGATGCACTCCCTTCCTGATTTTAAACCAAGCAGTATCCCCTTTTCTGTTCAAACGACAGCCTCTTGGTCTATGTACAGGTTCCTCATTAGCACAATTAAGTGTTCTGGAATCTCCATTCTTCTCAATGTTATCCATAATTTGTTATGATCCACACAGTCAAATAATTTTGCATAGTCAATAAAACAGAAGTGAACATCTCTCTGGTATTCTTTGCTTTCAGCCAAGATCCATCTGACATCAGCAATAATATCCCTTGTTCCACACCCTCTTCTGAATCCAACTTGCATTTCTGGAAGTTCCCCGTCAATATACTGCTGCAACCATTTTTTAATTATCTTCAGCAAGATTTTACTTGCATGTGATATTAATGATATTGTTCAATAATTTACACATTCTGTTGGAATAGGTACAAATATGGATCTCTTCCAGTCCAATTGGGCAGGTAGCTGTCTTCCAAATTTCTTTGCATAGACAAGTAAAGGCCTCCAGTGCAGCATCTGTTAATTCCTGGGTTAATGGGCATTCCATTAATTCCTGCATCCTTGTTTTTGCCAATTCCTTTGACTTCTTATTCATTACCATTGGTTCTTGATCATATGCCACTTCCTGAAATAGATGAACATTGACCAATTCTTTTTGGTACAGTGACTCTATATATTCCTTCTATTTTCTTTTGATGTTTCCTGAATCATTCAATATTTTGCCCATAGAATCTTTCAATATGGTAACTTCAGGCTTGAAGTTTTTCTTCAGTTCTTTCAGCTTGAGAAATGCCAAACATGTCCTTCCCTTTTGGTTTTCTAACTCCAGGTCTTTGCACATTTAATTATAATAATTGACTGTCTTCTTAAGCTACTCTTTGAGATCTTCTGTTCAGCTCTTTCATCTTGTCCTGTCTTCCATCTGCTTTAGCTATTCTCTGTTCAAGAGCAAGTTTCAGAGTCTCTTCTGACATCCATTTTGGTCTTTCCTTCCTTTCCTGTCTTTTTAATGACCTTTTGCTTTCTTCATGGATGATGTTCTTGATGTCATCCCACAATTCCTCTGGTTTTCAGTCACTGGTGTTCAGTGTGTCTGTTCCTCAGATGGTCTCTAAATTCAGGTGGGATATAATCAGGGTCATATTTTGGCTCTCATGGACTTGTTTTGATTGTCTTCAGCTTCAACTTGAACTTGCATATGAGCAATCAGCTCCTGGCCTTGTTTTGGCTGAAGCATCTCCATCTCCTCTTTCCATAGATGCAGTCGCTCTGATTCCTGTGTATTCCATCCATATAGCCAAATGTATAACTGCCATTTATGTTGTTGATAAAAGGTATTTGCAGTGAATAAGTCATCGGTTAGGCACACCTTTGTCTTCAAAGAGACATCTTTGCTCTTCAGCACTTTCAAGAGGTCTTATGCAGCAGATTTGCCCAGACCAATATGACATCTGAATCCATCTATTGGTTACTGAAAGTAATATATCAAAATCTTCTGGTTTGTCCGGTTTTTTTTAATAATTATGTCAATTTTTGCTTTATATTAAAGTTATACTATTATACTGAGGCTATACTATTGAATATAAATAAGTTTATATTATTAGAACTTTCTGGTGAGTGATTATTCATATTATAGAGTAACTCTCTTTTCCCCTAACAATGTTTTCTACCTTATAATCTATTTTGTCTGATATTCATATAGTTATACCAGCTTTTTTTTTTCCCTTTTAAATTAAGGTATAAATTATAGCCAGTAAAATTACACCTTTTTTGCAGGTTTTGACAAATGTATACTATTGTGCTACAAATACTGCCACAATCAAGATACAGAACAGTTTCAATGCCCTGAAAATTTCCCCATGCTTTGTAGTCAACCTGCCCCATAACCACTGGGCCTTGGAAGCCACTGATCTATTTTTTCCCTAAAGTTTTGCTTTTGAAAGAGAATTACATAATTAGATTGATACAGAATGCAGCCTCTTGAGTCTGGCACCTTTTACTTAGCATAATGCATTTGAGATTTGTCCCAGTTGTTTTATTTACCAGGAGTTCATTCTTTTTTTCTTTATTATTGCAGAGTAGATTTTCAGTGGGAAGTCCCTGGGTGGTCAAAACAGCTAAGCGCTAGATTACTTAAATGAAATGTTCGTGGTTCAAATCCACTCAGAGGTGCCTTGGGAGACAGGCTTGATCTGCTTTTGAAAACTGTATGATGCATAGCTCTGCTCTGACACACACGAGGTCACACAAGTCAGAATCGACTTGACAGCAACTAACAAGAAGATTCCATTGTAAGAGTGTACCACAGTTGATCCAGTCCCCTACTGTGGGACATGTGGGTTATTTACAGTTTTAAAACCCACTGCCATTGAGTCAATTCCAACTCTTAGTAACCCTTTAGGACAAAACCGAACTGCCCCATGGAGTTTCCAAGGCTGTAAATCTATATAGAAGCAGACTGCCTCATCTTTCACTCATGACATGACCAGCGGGTTTGAACTACCAACTTTTTTATTAGTAACTGAATGTTTTAACCACTATGCCATTGGAGCTCCTTATTTACAATGTTGGGCTGTTGCAAATACAGTGACTGTAAGTTACATGTACAAGTTCTGTGTCAACACAGGCTTTCATTTCATTTGGAAGTGGGATTGATAAGTGTTATGTTAACTGTAAGAAAACTATATACTGTTTTTCAAAGTGGATGTACTCCTTGTGACTTCCCACTAGTGATGTATGTTGCTCTACATTCTTCTCAGCATTTGCTTTTGTCAATTTTTTTTGTTAGTTGTTTTAATAAGTGTGTAGTGTTATCTTATTGTGGTTTTACTTTGCATTTTCTTAATGACTAATGATGTTGTATATCTTTTTATGCACTTATTAGTCACCCATATATCTTCTTTGTGAAAAGTCTTTTCAAATCTTTTTTCTATTTTTCTTTTTTAACAGAATGGTTTATCTTTCTTAAGTTTTGAAAATTCTTTATATAATCTGGATGTAAGTCTTTTGCGATTCATAATTATTTTCCTATTCTGTGACTTATCTTTTCATTTCTTTAATAGTATATTTCAAAGATCAAAAATTTTTAATTTTGATGGTACCTAATTTACCAATTTTTTTTCTTTCATAGATCACACTCTGCTGTTGTATCTACTTTTCTACTCAGAGATTAGCTCCCTTGTATCCTTGTGAGTAGATTTTCATTTCAATCTACTATTTCAATAAAGATGGTATACTTCTAGGGTCTTGATTTATGCAGAACTCTCTGATCCACTACCCAGTTTGCACAATCCCAAAGCCTTTCTCTGTCTATATTTTCTAAGACTCTAAGTTAGCAGATCTACAGCTGCCACTCTTCTACCTCCTACTACAGTTACAGTGTCAGCTCATATATCTATTGTTTTGGTTTTCAATTCCAGCTTCACTTCTGACACTAGCACCTGGGGATTTCCCTTTCTTTCACTTACTATTCATTGAAGAGGAATGATGGTGACATTTCACCCAGTGTTTCTAAGTGAATGTAGAAGAAGACTGTTAAGGTTATGTAGTCTATTTGCCCAAAACAAGAGAACTACTATGAATATCTTCATTTTTTCCTCTCATGAATCCTACTGGGCGTGTGTGTGAATATGTGTGTGTGTGTGTGTGTGTGTGTGCGTGAGTGAGTGAGAGTACTGCATAGTTGCCAAGACTGGGCTTTGGGCTCTGGAGCCATACTGCCAGAGTTCAGATCCCTTTGCTAGTTGTGTAACCTTAGAAAAGTTATTTAAATCTTCTCTGTCTCAATTTATTCATTTTTAAGATGGAGATAATACTAGTACATCTATCGAACATTTATTGAAGACTGAAGTAACTAATATAAGTAATACATTTAGAACTGTGACTGTTACTTAATAAATCCCCAAATAATAAAGCAATAATTATTAATATTAGAACTTATAACTATTTCCTTATTGCATAAGATTTTTTAGCAACTCCATACAGAAAATAATAATAATAGTAAGTATTTTGAAATCTCTTGGAAAAAAAACCATCCTGGTAACAATTATTTTGCGTCTCACTTTATCTCATATTCTCACAAGTATTCACTTAATTTAAAAAACAAAAAAACAGTTGTTGTCAAGTCAGCTCCAACTCATGGTGACCTGATGTGTGTTAGGATAGAACTGTGTTCCATAGGATTTTTGTGAAAATGGTGCAGTGATGTTTGACCTCCTCTGTCTTCAGGAGGGGGAAGGATACTCACCATTAATATCAACCCAAGGTTGATGACCATGAGGTGAAGGTCAAACACATTGCCACCCTCCAACCTTTTTTTACTAATTCTGATACCAGCTGTCCCTTCCAGGGCACTCTCTACTTGTCTGTTCATTAATTCATTCTCATGGCTTCACAGAATTCACAGACAATACTCACAGTTACAGGATTTATTACAAAAGTTATCAGGTTATAATTCCAGATCAGAAACAACTCAGAAACAACCTAGTTTTCAGCTCTTTTTCTTTTCCCTGTTCATGTTTGCATTTTTTTTTCTTCTTTTTCTTGTGGTTAACGTCATTCCTTGTTTTTCTTTTTGCATTTTTCCCATTGTTTTCTTCATTATTCTCCTTCTCTACCTTTTTTCCCTTATTGCCCT